>NC_090324.1:80863748-81163748 GCF_040869045.1 Eurosta solidaginis | reverse complement strand
ATGAACTGAAGTCCAAATTAGACGTGTTATTTTAGCTAGATACATTGAAGACACAATATGCGTTTCAACTACTAATAACGAAGAGCTAGTACTGGAATACCTCAGCAAGCAGCACGGAAACATAATGTTCACAATTGAAAACGAAAACGACGCAGAAATCAACTATCTAGATCTCAAGATAAATATTATATAAGGTTGCCAATAGATTTAACTACGACATATATAGAAAGCCAGCGGCCACCGACGCAATTAAGGATTAAGGTATTTGGTACATAGGCTTGAAAGAACACCTATTATACAAGATGCATATAAGATAGAGCTTGAAGTACTATATAATATTGCTGCATACAACGGATATAAAAAAACACTGGTAGACAAGCTCAGAAGAACGCATACAAGCAAAAGGCCGACGTCTGAACGTACTCGAAAACATGGAATTCTACAAACAGAAAACATTCGACGGTAGAATAATAAACGAACAGATAAACACAATTTCTGACACAATATTTGAGCCCCCAAAATTTGCTTACAAGAAACAAAGTAATCACACAGGTACAACGGACAAACAACCAGCAAAAAATAAACGCAAAACAATAAACAAAAGCAACAAACTCACGAAGAAAGTTAAACGGCTAGAATTAATGACTTCTACCACTCTCAGTCAGACACACGAATCGATCAGCAAAAGCCACCCTCGGTTCTGAATGAACACGCACTACATTCACATACATATACACAAACATCCATTTTAATAGTACCTGCTCATTTACCTACGAACTATAAATACAAGAAAAATGACAACAGATCAGAATGAAAATCGATGCTAATGATGGCGCACATAATGTAATGATAGAAGGTGTCGTTCTTGACGTCCTTCCATTGGATATAGCTGGTTATCGAACGGTGGCACATTCAGCCCTGCACATAAGGGAGTTGTCGTGTTGGAACAAAAAGACCACAGGATACTCTAGGATAATGAACAAATACAGTTTTCTTCCTCCTAGCACGGATCGCTGTGCGACCACAAAAGTTGCGGAAACCAACTTTAAGATAAACATTCAAAATAGGGATGACTGGACGGAGTCGGATAGGTGCTTTGCTATTGATAGCAACATATCCATATACACGGACGGCTCCAAGCTAAACGGTACAGATGGAGGTGGGGTATACTCAAGGGAGCTTGACCTCCAGCTCTCATTCAGACCACACGACCACTGTAGTGTGTTCCAGGCAGAAGTTTCAGCCATCATGGAAGCCGCAGCTAGGATAGGGACACACAATGTCGGCAGAGAAATATTTATTTTCAGCGACAGCCAGGCTGCCATAAAATCTCTTCATGCAAGCTGTTGCTAAAAGAACGCAGCTACCGTCAAGCCGACGAAAGATAGCTACAAACACCGGGGTGTCGAATATCGAAGGAAACCTGGCCAAAATGGGATCCTAAAAGATCCCGTCACGTGCAAAATCTAAGTAGGGATACAAGTTCCACACTTATGGGGGTACTAACTGGTTATTAGGGTGTCCCTTATATGAACGAGATATTTCGGTTTGCAATTATCAAAACGCATGCCCTCTAATTCTGTTTAGTATACAAACCTATGCTTAACTAACAAATTTTAACTTTCCACGTAAATTTTAACCTGTGCCGACAGGACCTCAAAAATAGCAGTTTTTGTCTTCATCTAGTAGCTGGGTTAACGAAAATATTTATTGCTTTGTTTAAAGATGCTATTAGAAATTTTTATTAAACATTGTTTAATTTAAGTATTATTAATAGAATTACTCAGGACACTTTCTTTTTATACCCTTCATGAACATGAAATGGTATATTAACTTTGGCCCGATGTTTGTAACGTTGAGAAATATAGAAGATAGACTCACCATTAAGTATACCGAATTGATCAGGGCGACGAACTGAGTTGATATAGCCATGTCGGTCTGTCCGTCCGTCCGTCTGTCTGTTTGAACGCAAACTAGTCCCTCAAATTTTGAGATATCTCAATGAAATTTGACGCAAGGATGTATTTTTGTATTATATTAGACATTTGTTGGATCCGGTAGCATCGGACCACTATAACATATATCTCCCATACAACCGATCGTTCAGGTAAGACGATTTTGGCCATTTCTCCCTTAATTTAAAAAGTATAAACGTGAAACTCGGTGATATATATTTTAAAATATCATAGACGATTTTCTGAAAAAATCACTTTGATCGGAGCTATATATAGTATATATCCCATACAACCGATCGTTCAGATAGAAAGATTTTTGGCAATTTTTCCCTTACTTTCCAATATAAAAACGTTAAACATTGTGATATTTATTCTAATATATCATAGAAGATTTAATGAAAAAATCATTTCTATCGGAGCTATATATAATATATATCCCATAAAACCCATCGTTCATATAGAAAGATTTTTAGCCATTTCTCCCTTAATTTCCAATATAAAAACGTTAAACTTGGTGATATTTATTCTGATATATCATAGAAGATTTTCTGAAAAAATCACTTTGATCGGATCAATATGTATTTAGTATATACCTATCCCATGCAACCGATCGTTCAAATAGAAAGATTTTTTGCCATTTCTCCCTTAGTTTCCAATATAAAAACGTGAAACTTGGTGATATATATTCTAATATATGATAGAAAATTTCCTGTAAAAATCATTTCGATCGGAGCTATATTTAATAAATATCCCATACAACCGATCGTTCAGATAAGGGGTTTTTTGCCATTATTTTTATATATATCTTAAAATCGATTCGTATCTACATCTGTTGACTATATATTTCTTATCTTATACAGCGCATTATTTGGAGATTACGAATGGGATAAGATTATTATTCAGCCCCATTCATGAAACGTATGAAGTCTTCGGCACAGCGGAAGACAGTCCCGTCCTTACTTGTTAAGGTTTGTTTTTTACAATCTGGATAAATATTTATATGTTCTTGCACACAGCGTAAAAGGAACTGCTTTTGTTTTTCTTGTGCGGTTATCAAACCATGAAAGTCTTGCATAAGTTTAACAGCTCTTTCAGCTGTGTCATTAACCGCTTTTAAGCTCAAAATCTTCTTGTTTGCTTCTATATAGGTTCCATTTTCTTCCCACGAAGATATATTTTCCTGAAGGAAACTGCATTGAAACTTTTAACCTCTAAAATATATTTTTGCTTCTAATTGTAGTGAAATCGCTCAAAGATTTTTCTAAAACAAGAACAAAAGTTTAGCATTTACTAAATAGTGAGCAGCACAGCTTAAAAAAGATATTAGTTAGTATTTACCATATAAAGATATAGACGTTTCATCCTTCGGTGGAACGTATCTCTTTCCCGAATCGCCAAAGCTTTCTCTTTTTAAGTTAATTACAATGTTTTTCTTGATTTGTTCAACGTCGTCGTCGTCCAAAATTGATAGCAGGGTTATTTCTTCTGATAAATACCACAGATGTTGACTGCATTTTCCTAAAGCTGCTTTGGAAATCAACTTTTCGACTCTTTCGTAATCCTTCAGGGCCTTTAAAAATAGTACGTATTGATCAGGCGCGTTCACTGATAAACTGCATCTTAGCCAGGGCTTAACATAAACTGTCACAATTAATAAAGAAATATCTCTAAGCGCTTGTTCGTCCTTGATGTTCATTTTAAATTGAGACTGCAACAAACACAACTTTAAAGAGTAAATAGCTCTTGCCATCTATCGTGCTTGATGCAATGCGCCTGGAAGTCTGATTTTAATTGTATTCTCTGAGTTTCCTTCAAAAAAAATAATAGCTAGTTCAGTCAGTTCCCGATAATCATTTCGTACAATTAACTTCTCCACTTCGTTGTAATAAAACTCCACCAATTCATTTATCATCGTCTCACAAAAATATTGTTTTACGAAATTAGCGGAGGATTCAATAGCATTGGGATTAATATTCTTCCAGTTATCTTTGAACTTTTTAAATAGTGGAATCTAACGGAAGTAATAAAATAGGTGTTTGTGTGAGGATGCAAAGTTTCACGTTTTTGTGGTCTGCATGTAAAAGTTATGACCACGAATCACTTACTTCAACAATATATGACGTAAGCTAAGTTTTTGATGAAACTTGATGCTTATAGCCATAAAAAAGGGGGCAGACAGTTTATATGGGGTAGACACTATATATACCACTGATCTCAATGATTTTTTCAGACAAAAATACATGCTATATACCTAAGCATTTGGTGAAATTTTAAGCTTCTAGCTATTAAAGTGGGCACAAATCGCGAAAAGTTTCTTATCTGAACAATCGGTTGTATGAGATATATACTACATATGCCACCAATCTCTGTGATTTTTTCAGACAACAATATATGCTATATATGTACGTAAGCATTTGGTGAAAGTTGAATCTTCGGTTGTGTGAGATATATACTATATATACCACCGATTTTTTCAGACAACAATATATGCTATATACGTAAGCAGTTGGTGAAATTTGAAGCCTCTAGCTCTTAAAATGGTGCAGTAATTACGAAAAGTTTCTTATCTGAACAATCGGTTGTGGGGGATATATGTTATATATACGACCGATTTCGTCAATTTTTTTCGGACAACCACCGAACTCTACGATTTTTTCAGAGAACAATATATTCTATATAAATTGAGGAAGATATGACAAAAATCTTCTTTTTCTGAAAAATCGGTTGTATGGAGGATATACACATAGTTAGGTAGTTTGTGTGAGGATGCAAAGTTTCAAATTTTTTGTGATATGCATGTAAAAACTGTGACCACGAATCACTTATTTCAACAACATATGACGTAAGCGTAATTTTTTGATGAAATTTGATGCTTCTAGCCGTAAAAAAGGGGGCAGAAATGAGATTTTATATGGGGTTTACATTATATATACCACCGATCTCGATGATTTTTTTAGACAACAATATGTGATGTATATGAAAGCATTTAGTGAAATTTGAAGCTTCTAGCTGTTAAAATGGGGTAGAAATTGCGAAAAGTTGCTTATCTGAACAATCGATTGTATGGATATATACTATACAACAACCGACCTCTGTGATTTTTTTAGAGAACAATACATGCTATATACCTAAGCATTTGGTGAAATTTTAAGCTTCTAGCTATTAAAGTGGGCACAAATCGCGAAAAGTTTCTTATCTGAACAATCGGTTGTATGAGATATATACTATATATGCCACCGATCTCTGTGATTTTTTCAGACAAAAATACATGCTATGTACGTAAGCATTCGATGAAATTTGAAGCCTTTAGCTCTTAAAATGGGTCAGTAATTACGAAAAGTTTCTTATCGGAACAATCGCTTGTGGGGGATATATGCTATATATACGACCGATCTCATCCATTTTTTCAGACAACATTGTGTGTGGGGAAGTTTGAAGCTTCAATCTGATAAATTGAGGAAGATATGACAAAAATGCTCTTTTTATGAAAAATCGGTTGCATTGTTCCGATCCGGCCGGTTCCGACATATGTCTAATCTGACACCTAAATACAACCGCTAACCAAATTGTATCAAGATATCTCAAAAATTGAGGGACTAGTTTGCATACAAATAGACAGACGGACAGACGGACATAGCTAAATCAACGCAACTCTTCATCCTGATTATTTCGGTATACTTAATGGTGGGTCTATCTAATTTCTTTTAAGGACTTGCAATTTTGGGATTCGTGAGGAAGTTAATATACCATTTCATTTTCATGAAGAGTATAAAAATATACTTTAATTTCTTGTCGCCTCCTAATCATACATATATAAGTACTTAAATATTTAAGATCCACAAAATTTTTATAAAAGGAATCATTCTGGTTGGGCTATCCGCACATGGTAATGTCCGTTCAGTCCTCTTCTCATGGTCATTTTTATGCAGGTTTAAATGCGTGCGAAAGTCGTTCACAAAACGACGAGCTTTCCAAATGTTTTAGTATATTTTCAACTTCCTTACTCGAATGTTCACTAACAGTAGAAGTCGCGGCTATAATAAAACTTAAACGGTTATAAATAATTTATTATAACTAGCATACTTAAAAGCTACATATTTTTTGGAAGAGCCATATATGTACATTTCGAATATTTACTGCATTATTTTTGCAGGTTTTCCCTGATGATTACTTACCTTAATTTTTACAAAAATCTGAAAGTATGCCATTTCACGCATTGTCCGTTACACACTTCTTATTAAATCGTAACTTAATCTACTAAAGTTTACTTGTTCATTTTTACTGCAACTAAGTTCGTCACATATCATAATTTTGTGCATTATGCAAAACCAACATGCCGGCTATATTGTACCTTACTCCACTATAACGTTGTCTTATATATAGATTTGTGTAGATTCGAATCATTCATTTAACTCATGTGTCCAAAATTTTATATAGGACTAAAAAAAGTGTCCTTCACTATTTTGGCCTTAAATGTATCTGTTTAGATAATTTGTATTAAAACGGCAACTCTGATAGTAATTTAAAGATAAAGCAAACAAGTAAGGAAGGCTAATTTCGGGTGTAATCGAACATTACATACTCAGCTGAGAGCTTAGGTGCGTTGGTTTCGTAAATGGTTTACAAGTGGTTATTAATTCCATATCACATACGTTTGGGAAATATCGACCAAATTGTAGAGAAAGGGTGACGTTTTTTGGAACGATTTTCCTTCATCCTTTGTCAGATAAGGGAAGATCGCCTTATAGGAAAATGAACCTTGGGTAACCCTGAATGTGTTTGTATGACATGGATATCAAACGAAAGGTATTAAAGAGTATTTTAAAAGGGAGTGAGCCTTAGTTCTATAGGTGGATGTCTTTTCGAGATATCGCCATATAGGTGAACCAGTCTCTAGAATGTGTTAGTACGATATGGGTATCAAATGAAAGGTGTTAATGAGTATTTTAAAAGGAAGTGGGCCTTAGTTCTATAGGTGGACGCCTTTTCGAGATATCGCCATAAAGGTGGACCAGGGGTGACTCTATAATGTGTTTTTACGATATGAGTATCAAATTAAAGGTATTAATGAGGGGTTTAAAAGGGTGTGGCCCTTAGTTGTACATGTGCAGGCGTTTTCGAGATATCGACCAAAATGTGGACCAGGGTGACCCAGAACATCATCTGTCGGATACCGCTAATTTATTTATATATGTAATACCACGAACAGTATTCTTGCCATGATTCCAAGGGCTTTTGATTTCGCCCTGCAGAACTTTTTCATTTTCTTGTACTTAATATGGTAGGTGTCACACCAATTTTACAAAGTTTTTTCCAAAGTTATATTTTGCGTCAATAGACCAATCCCATCACCATGTTTCATCCCTTTTTTCGTATTTGTTATAGAATTATAGCTTTTTTTCATTTTTCGAAATTTTCGATATCGAAAAAGCGGGCGTCGTCATAGTCTGATATCGCCCATTTTTAATACCAAGATGAAGTGAGTTCAGATAGGTACGTGAAATAAGTTTAGTAAAGATATATCGATTTTTGCTCAAGTTATCGTGTTAACGGCCGAGCGGAAGGACAGACGGTCGACTGTATATAAAAACTGGGCGTGGCTTCAAACCAAATTTGCCCATTTTCACAGAAAACAGTTATCGTCGTAGAAGCTACGCCCTTACCAAATTTCACAAGGAATGGTAAATTTTTGTTCGACATATGGTATTAAAAGTTTTCTAGACAAGTTAAATGAAAAAGGGCGGAGCCACGCCCATTTTGAAATTTGCTTTTATTTTTGTATTTTTTGCACCATATCATTACTGGAGTTGAATGTTGACATAATTTACTTATATACAGTAAAAATATTTATTTTTTGTTAAAATTTCACTTAAAAATTTTTTTAAGTGGGCGTGTTCATCATCCGAGTTTGCTAATTTTTATTTAGAATACACAGAGTAATAGGAGGAACGTTCTTGCCAAATTTCATCGTAATATCTTCAACGACTGCCAAATTAGAGCTTGCAAAACTTTTAAAATACCTTATTTTAAAAGTGGACGGTGCCACGCCCTTTGTCCACAATTTTACTAATTCTCTATTCTGCGTCATAAGATCAAGCCGCCTACCAAGTTTCATCGCTTTAACTGTCTTCGGTAAAGAATTATCGCACTTTTTCTGTTTTTCGAAATATTCGATATCGAAAAAATGGGCGTGGTTATAGTCCGATTTCGTTCATTTTAAATAGCGATCTGAGATGAGTGCTTAGGAACTTACATACCAAATTTAATTAGGATACCTCAAAATTTACTCAAGTTATCGTGTTTATGGACGGACGGACGGATATGGCTAAATGAAATTCTTTATTCGCCCAGATCATTTTGATATATAGAAGTCTATATATATCTCGATTAGTTTATGCCGTTACGGGGTACCGTTATTCGAACAAAATTAATATACTCTGTGAGCTCTGCTCAGATGAGTATAAAAAAAATACGTGTACGAAATTTCTGTTTACGGAAAAATGGCCTCTATATGAAGAGCATTGGCAAATGGACGACACGAGCGAAGGATGGTATGTTTGAACTATACATTTCACATTCAGGCTATAAGTCTCATGTGCATAGGTAGGCACCACTACATATGGGGTATTCCATCCCATTTCGACCAATTTTGAACCCGACCCCTTTAGAATTGGCTGAAAGTTTTTCTTCTTTTTCTAGCTTACGAAAGGCGTTTTTCAGAAGTTTTTCAAATTTTTTCATCCAACTCAAAAAAAGTTATGAATATTTAAAAAAACACCGTTTTTGTTTTCAAAATGCTATAACTTTTTCAAAAATTTACTGTTTGGGATCTTTTTTTTTAAATTTGTTTTTAAATGTACTTTTCGGAAAAAATTCAAAAAAATGTTTAAAGTTTTTTTTTTGTAATTTTTCAGATTTTCGCAATTTTTCGAATTTCGGCCTTTTTTTTCTCATAAAAAACTTCAATCAGTTCTGCAATCATCCCCACTAATCCTGGAGTGGGCCGAAAAAATTTTAATTGAAAAAAAAACTTTAAAATTTTTTTTATATTTTTTCCGAAAATTTCATTTAAAAACATATAAAAAAAAAAAATGATCCCAAACGGTCAATTTTTGATGAAGTTATAGCATTTTGAAAAAAACACCGTTTTTCTCAAAATATTTAAAACCTATTTTTTTTAAATATGTTTTTAAATGTACTTTTCGGAAAAAATACAAAAAAAATTTTAAAGTTTTTTTTTCAATTAAGTAAAAAAAAAAAAAAATTCTCGCCCACTCCGGGATTAGTGGGGATGATTGCAGAATTGATTGAAGTTTTTTATGAGAAAAAAAAGGCGAAATTCGAAAAATCTCGAAAAACTGAAAAATTACAAAAAAATTTTAAAATTTTTTTGCATTTTTTCCGAAAAGTACATTTAAAAACAAATTAAAAAAAAAGATCCCAAACGGTCAATTTTAGAAAAAGTTATAGCATTTTGAAAACAAAAACGGTGTTTTTTTAAAAATTCATAACTTTTTTTGAGTTGGATGAAAAAATTTGAAAAACTTCTGAAAAACGTCTTTCGTAAGCTAGAAAAAGAAGAAAAACTTTCAGCCAATTCTAAAGGGGTCGGGTTCAAAATTGGTCGAAATGGGATGGAATACCCCATATACACGATTACCAAATTGAAAATGCGTTAGTATACACGAACGCGTGGCTAGCACGAATGCAAAACCAAATATTTATTTAGTTCATTGTTTACTATATAGTTTGGCAGCTTAAATAGAGCTTATGTTACGAATAGAGTGGAAGGCAGTGGACTAGGCAGTCGAATGTCATATAATGAAGGAATTGATGTTCGGTGTTTTTCAAAATTTGCCCGAAATCCTGAATCACAAAAGGGAGTGTAGTTAAGTACGAAAATGAAAAAATATAGTTAGGATTTGCTCCTTTTTTAGCAGGAGATTTTCATTTTAAAAATGTAATATATAAACCAATGTTCCTTCAATTACTCATTTTATCTATGGAGCTTCACATGCACTTTATAAAAACGTGCTTTTTTTACGAACTTATTCCACAATGAAAATAAATGAAACACGTATTAATGTAACCATTAATCATGTCTCTTACTTCTTAAATATTCTTCTTAAATATTATAAATGTGTTAAAAGTAGCAGGACTAAAATTATATTGGCAAATCTGATATGTCAAACTAATTTTATATAACAAAAATGATTTCATGGAAATGCGTGTATTTTATACATATGCATAATATTTTAAATTTTCTCTAACTATTCGTTTTGTACTAAATAAATTTTGCTTATGCATAACTTCACCATCTTCGGTGAACGGTAACAAACACTTTATTTGAAAGAAATCGTTCAGTGATTCGTCAAATTAGGGTTTCTTTGAAATAACGGACGTTAAAAGTTCCCCTGTTACATGAGGAAAAATGAAATACAACTATTTTTATAACATGAAGATAGATAGAAAATTTATTGGGGATTACACTGCGACCGTTGATCTATTGTGTCCTCATCAGATTGCGCCGCGTTCCAGGAGGATATGTTCCACCGTCTCTCCTGATCGATCACGAAATCGACATGAATACAAAATTATGTTTTTTATTTAGTTGAACGGCTATAGAAATTCTTATATTTTTCAAGAAATCCAGGAAACTTCAAGAAGAACCCTAAGTTTTTAATTATTTGTGTTCTGCTTTGACGTTGGCGGTGCGTTGCTTAGATGTAGACGTAACGCAAGTGCCAAAAAGACTCAAAAGCCACCTTACTCACTGGCGGCCACCGTGGTGTGATGGTAGCGTGCTCCGCCTATCACACCGTATGCCCTGGGTTCAACTCCCGGGCAAAGCAACATCAAAATTTTAGAAATAAGATTTTTCAATTAGAAGACAATTTTTCTAAGCGGGGTCGCCCCTCGGCAGTGTCTGGAAAGCGCTCCGATTGTATTTCTGCCATGAAAACCTCTCAGTGAAAACTCATCTGCCTTGCAGATGCCGTTCGGAGTCGGCATAAAACATGTAGGTCCCGTCCGGCCAATTTGTAGGGAAAAATCAAGAGGAGCACGTCGCAAATTGGAAGAGAAGCTCGGCCTTAGATCTCTTCGGAGGTTATCGCGCCTTACATTTATTTTATTTTAATTAAAAATGTTGGATCTCGTAAAAAGCTAAACTTAGGCAAGATACACACGAGACATAGCTTCGTATACGCGTACAAAATATGGAATACAGCTACGATTTTCTACGCCTCAAGATTTCTTATGCTGTACCTAATACGCGTCTATGAAGATACGCCTCGTGTGCATCTTTCCTTAGATTATTTTCAAAGAAAAAATGCTTTGTTTTTTAAACTTTGCTAATATTCACATACATGACTACTACTATGGCTGTCGCTTCCATTATTAAAAAAAAAATTAGTTCTGAAAAATGCAACCTTGTTACATGCGTTCTCAAACATGGTTGCCACACCATGTTTTCATTTAGGACCAAAATGCATCGAAAAAAAGACCAGATCTCAAAAAAAAAAGGATCAAATTTTATGTTTTTTATTGGTATACAAACAATTGGGATGTTTCAATGGTTTAATATATAAAATTTTAATAAAGTAGAAACTTGGTTTTAATTCAAACTGCACAAACAAAAATAAAGTACACTTTTAGGTATTATATGTTCACATTTTTAGGATTAGTCTATGTGTTTCACCAACCAAACGTTGTGAACCTAGTTTTTCTTGATTGCAATGGAATAAAGTGCATAGCGCAGCTAGGTTTTATTAAAGAACGGTTAAAAAATTTGCGTTATGGCAAACTCAGTAAATCGTAAATAAAACTAGGCAGTGGTGTTAATGCTATTTTTATATATGTATACTTTTTCCCTAACAGTTTATACTTCATACCAGAGCCTAGATTCAGTAAGTGTGAGTTGGAACTCAGTCTAAAAATCAAGCGTCTTAAAAGTTTCAACTGTGTAATAACTGAATACCGATCGAAATATCTAACCACTAAAACAAGTCTTTTTTCTGATAAGTCCGTTATTTCATCAAAAATTAATGACAATGTGTTTGCGCGAACATTCAACACTTCCCTTTTTAATGCCTTGCCTAAATTATCTACCGGGTGAAATGTCATTGTTCTGCTGCATTTTATAGATAGAGCAATTTTCATGGTAAGAATTCCATTGAAGTGTAAATTGGTTAGGTATTTCAATTATTTTATACGATGTTTAATGATTAAGTTGAAACACGACTTTTCTAGTCTTTAGATTTACCACAAGTGTCGGCCGCCATATTTATTTTCAAGGTTGTCCTCTTTTTTCATATCGATAGTTTTACAATATTTACAATAGGGTTGCTTAACTTCTAATAACTTAAGCTACATGTACATAATGGGTTTACAGAAGTAAATTGAAAATTATGTGTGGGTAATAGATTTGCCGAAAATTTTATTAGCAGTATTTTGAATTTTTGTTTCAGTGAAAAATAAATAAAAGTACCAAATCCGTGCCGAAAAAGAACCAAATTGAGAAAAAGGGACCAGCGGACATATGGGATTGAAAGGGGCCATTTTTTGTCCAAATGGACTGAGGTGGCAACCGTATTCTCAAATGCAAGCTTCCACATCAAATACATACACATATAAGTACTTCGACATTACGAAATACATTGTCGCGTTGTAAGCCAAAGTATTTTTGCATACAACCTTTTTGACCACCACAATCAGATTAAGTGTAAAATTTCACAAAAATAATACATTTTTTCGAAAAATCACACCGAATAACTGCAGTCCTTGTTTACGAATTTAGAGACAATGAGAATGGCAAGCACGAACGAGTATGAAATATAATGTCAAAACGTATATGCACGTGGTTGTATTTCAATGCACGAAAATGCTTTAAAAACGCATGAAATCGTTAAATTAAAGTTAAAAAAAAATGTTAAAAACTTTAATACAAATAAAAAGCTTCTTTTAATAACAAAAAATATGCCTTATATATTCTATTTATACATCAATTGGTAAGGCTTATCTCACTTCAAAATTTAAGCTAAATAATCTAAAGTTTTTTTTTTGAAACTGAGTCGAGAACTGTGCGTGTAAATGTGCGAATTTCACCGATCAGCTGTTAGTTGCGCTACTTGGTAAAATTTACAATGGTTTAGCTTGATCTCAGCGCTTGTACCATGGATTAGATTGATACGAATCTTTTGTTTACGCTCTCATATTTTCGCCCTCATGAGGGATTTATCTTCTAGTTGTTGCTGGCAACAATCACAGATAAATTTCTCGCGCCAGCTGAAGCGGGTGCCAGAACAAAAAATGTGCCAGCCAAAACGAAAAACGTGCCAAAAATTTTGGTAAACTTTAGTTTGACCTACAACTGTAGTATAGCGTTCAAAAATTATGGAAAAATGGATAAAAATACTTGTTTTAGTGTAAGTATTATTAGTTCGAAGGCGGAGGGTAAATATTATTTCCCATTCAAAAGTTATCACTAAAAACAGGTTTTGTAAATATGAACTCCCGATGCAACCAGTCCATTTTGATCGCAGAACCTGGAACGCCAGACATGTAGGATAAGCTCTATCCATTAAATAATGTTAACTATTATACCATAGGTCCGATTTACTGAAATTTCAAAAGAGTATATGGTTTTTACTGCGAGTTAAATGCGCTACAATATTTGACTAATTAATTTAATCGAAATGTTAGTTTTACTTAGATTTGTTTATATTTAACTCTAACTAGTCGTATTATTGTAAAATAACTTTAAGGAAATAAATATTTTACGACTATCATTTTATTAAATGATTGAAACTATAATCGCCGAAATGTATGTCAAAAATCGCCATTGTAAGATCTATTCATTTTTGTTTGGAGTGGCATCATTGATAAATGTTATAAAAAATGTGCATTTTGACAGCGCTCTTTCGAACAAAGAGTTGCAAATCCATTCATCTATGGCTTGTACTGCAAGCACGTATCACACGCAGTTTTGGTACAGTGTTTGGTCGTACAATACGAATGTATGTACGCACTTATGAATGCAAAATGTTTCAGGTTGAATGGAAAGTGGAGTTTTTTTTTTTTTAAATAGCGCCAATAAGTCACAATGCTTAGTTTGCGGAAAATTATAAACTTCATTTGCAAGCAAAGCTTAAGTCGACATTTCGTTTTACTCCACAAGAGCGTAAATACTCTTACCCCTGAGGATTTATGTATGTATTGTGTTCCAAATATATCCTAATCGGACCACAAATACGATTTTTTGAAATATTTCTATCCATGCGGCACCTATCGAAGTTTTTTTTCTTATTATTGCATTATAATCGGGTCCTGAACTATGTTCCAAGTTTCAAGCTTGTAGCTTATCGGAAAGTTACTTAAATTTTAATTACAAAATTCGTTCGCAACGGCCTGTCAAGCTAAATAAAACCGTTTTAAATATACTAAGACTACAATATTTTACTCCTGAAAAATGCAAAAAAACAAACACTTCTTCGGGGAAAATATTGGTGAAAAAATTTCAGATGACCGAATTACAGAACACAGAAGAATTTAGAGCGAAACAATTGACAGCTTACTACACCTGATTATTCCACCATGATAACTCCAACCCAACCTGAACATTTTTCATTCTTATGTAGGTATTTTTCGACCGTTCTGTGCAATAATATTGCGTGCGGCACCTCCTTATTGTACGGACGTAGAAATCAAACTAAATGTGTTTGGTCGTTGATTTTGACGAAGTAGTCATCTTTCGTTCGCTCGTCGTATACGTATATGGCCGCTTAGCAGGTGCTAAGCTCATGCCCACTCGTGCTCATGTGCTACGTCAGCAGTTACTTTAAAAATTTGGAGGAAAATGCAGGAAAAAGCGTAAAACTAAAGCGTACGTAGGTACTCAATTGAACATATGCAACACAATCGCCCACAATGCTATGGCGGCAGGTGAAATTCAGCTTCATAAGTGTGTGTATAGTTTCGTGGAAAACAGAATTCGTTAAAACTTTGACCGCTTTTCGGAAGTGCTGAATTGTACGTTTACAGCATTCCCAGCGCCTGAGGTTTTATAAGCGGTACAATGAGAAGTCGACCAAAAACTATGTAAATCGATATTCTTGAAATGTTGCGTAAAATTTTGGGCAATTCATTCAAATCACAAGTGCTTCCGAGTTTGAATGAATGAAAAATAACATTAAACAGCCCGTTATGTCGTGTCAAATGCCCAACAATAGAATTTAGAAATTATTTTGAGGAAATTTTGTGGCATTACTTAATCGCAAACACTGAACGCTATTCTCTGACAATTCAGATATAAGTTGATGGTGGAAATGCCGCCATTGTCACGGCAAACAGCTTCGAATCGGCGCTGTAATAAAATATCTTCGAATCCGTTTATGTATCCAAAAAAGCCAGGGGGCCTACTCTGTATTGCGATGCGAAAGGCAGTGCGATGCGAAAATAAATTGCGATGCGAAAGGTAATTGGAACTCTGTAGCGCTATCGCATTGCTAACAGTGTCGCTTTTTTATTTTTCGCAAATTTTTTGCTTGAGTATGCATCACTGACCAAAGTCAAAGAAAGAGAACAAAACAAACAAGACGATTACAATTTCGGCTAACGATTAATTTTTGTTGAACAAATTAAAAAATGGATTCTGTAGCATTATGGGACGATTTAAATGAAGAAAGAATTGATAGGAGGATTATAAGAGACAACTCCAACATTATGAGTCTCAGCGATCAAAGGTAATTTAAACGTTACAAAATTACTCATACATATACTATTGCTTTATGTTCTATTCATTAGTTTTGTGCAGAATTTTCGGCTTAATAAGGAGGCCTTTTTGTATGTGCTAAATAGCATTAAAAGTGAGTTGAAAACCCCACGGAGAGCAACGGCAGTTCCTGAAATAATAAAAGTTTCTACAACGTTGAAGTTTCTTGGTCAGGGTGCATACCAACACTTGATTGGCCAAGACCGTCACGCGGGATTAGCACAGCAAACCGTTTCGAGTTGTATTTTGGAAGTTTGCAGTGCAATTGAAACGATATTGTGTCCAAAGCATATTACTTTTTCAATGAGCAATCGGGAAAAACAGGATGCCAACCGTAGGTTTTATGCTAAATGCGGAATTCCGGGTGTGATCCGAGCTGTGGACGGAACGCACATTCAAATGATAAGGCCATCAAAAGACGAACATCTATTTTTTAACCGAAAGCTTAAGCACAGCATAAATGCAATGATCGTAAGTGTATTTCGATTAAATAAGATTACTTTTATTGTGCCTACATGTTTTGTTCTATTTTAGATATGTGATCACAAAATGCAAATAAGAGCGGTCAATGGTAAATTTGGAGGTGCATCGCATGATTCGCACATATGGAACTTGTCCGCTGAGCGCGAATATTTAAGGACTGCCTATGAAAATGGAGATACTGGCCAACGAATTCTCGGTAAGCTTTTTAATATATCGATTTAATGTAATGGTAGCATACACGCATTAACATAGTTACTTATGTAATATATAACATAATATATATACATATAATAAATGGTAATGAATGCTATTCAGCTAAACATACCTTTATGTTTTTGTTATCTGCAGGTGACTCAGGATATCCGTTGGAACCATGGCTTCTTACGCCATACAGGAATTCTGCGGAGGATTCTGACGAGAATTTTTTCAATCAAAAACATTCAAAGGGAAGGTCTCTCATTGAGAGAGTTTTTGGTGTTTTGAAAGGTCGATTTCGCTGCCTTTTGGCCTCAAGAGAGTTGCATTATGCTCCAGCAAAAGTGGTGCGAATACTAAATGTTTGTTATGCCCTGCACAATATTTGTATAATGTTCAAAGTTGAAAATCTTCCCAGCTCAGAAATTGAACCGGAAGAAGTGAACGTAATAAATGCAGAAAACGTGGAAAATCATAGAATGGGAAATATTGCTAGTTGTATCAGAGACCAAATAAAAAATAAAATTAAAGAAAAAAAAAACTTTTTTAAAAATAAGCTTTTATTATTGTTTAATAAAATTAACTAAAAAGTAAACAATAAATTGACTCTAAAGAAATATAACACTTTATAAGTTCATTGTAAGCTTTAACGATAATTAGGCTTTTTCGTCTGCGACAAAAGAATTCTATATTGTACATAATTATATATCTTTAACATTAAAACTTTACACCTAAATTATTAAACCGTACAGTTTATATCACAGTTCTAATTGTTCTAATAAAAAACGTGTTGAATTTTGATGGTATAATTAAGAACATTTAGGATCACCTTTTCTTGATATCGCAATGTAACACGCTTTTATTAGAACAATTAGGACTGTGATATAAACTGTAAGGTTTAATAATTTAGGTGTAAAGTTTTAATGTTAAAAATATATATGTAATTATGTACAATATAGAATTCTTTTGTCGCAGAGGAAAAAGCCTAATTATCGTTAAAGCTTACAATGAACTTATAAAGTGTTATATTTCTTTAGAGTCAATTTATTGTTTACTTTTTAGTTAATTTTATTAACCAATAATAAAAGCTTATTTTTAAAAAAGTTTTTTTTTTCTTTAATTTTATTTTTTACTTTTTAGTTCGTTTTATTAACAAGTAATAGAAGCTTGTTCTTATAAAAGCCTTTTTCTTAAATCTAATTTAAATATGCATTTTTTTTTTAATTTTTAGTAGGGTAAAATTTTGTTCAAATTAGTTATGTAACCTTTACTTAGTTATTTGTAACGTTTCTCATGCATCAACTTACTTTTTAGTTAATTTTATTAACCAATAATAAAAGCTTATTTTTAAAAAAGTTTTTTTTCTTTAATTTTATTTCTTTCTTTAATTTTATTATATCATAATCCTAATATATTGGGGCATATTCATAATCGAAATAAAATGTGACTAAGTTAGTTGAAGCATTTTTGACAGAGAGCACATATAAAATTGTGTCAAACAGTGTTAAATAACTTAACTTTGCCTATGCCGCGTTCTGTTTACAACTACTTATTGCAGATCTCTCATCTGTGGGTTAAATCTGTTTTAAAATAAAATTCCTACTTTCGCTTAGCTAAAATTCCATCGCCAAAAATCTGTAAAACAAAATCAAGTGCGCAGAAAAGTATGCAACACTTACCGATAACAGCCTAACGGCGTTAGCGTTCGTTGTATCACAGAATTTTTACACTTTGAAAATGACGGCTGTTGTTTGCAAGGTTGCATTCCTTTGAGTCTTCGTTTTCACCATCTGGATTAACAAAGTCATGAGCCTGGACATTCGTGCAATTTTAGTGATGTAAATTGCATGGCGCCAGCGCCAATGCGGTGCCAGCTCAATGGTAGCTCATTGACGAAATGACTCCAATCGAATTTTTGACGCTACTTAGTAGTGAGTTCGTAGTACATTTCACTTGCACTATTGAGTGAAACGAATTTTGTTTGTCAGGCACGAGTATGGTGTTATTGGCGCTACTGACAATGATGACACTGAGCTGATGGCGGTAGCGCTGGTAGTTCAGCTTTTGAATCAGAGAAAGAATTGATGACCCGTGCAAATTATTATGGCTTTGGCCGTGTAAATTATTATGTTGTATTTGCAACAAATAAATGCTGCGGACATAACAACCGGAGTCATTTTTGAGTTGTATATTTTAAATTTAATGCAAATTAATATGGGTGTGTTTGAGCGGCCAAATAATAACAGTAGTATTGTTAAAGTGCTGCTAAGTTGATGGAATGTCGCTAATTTCCTAGCGATGATCAATAGATTTTCAATATTTCGTTCAACGGACACGCGAAATTGCCACATCTGCTCAAATTTTCCAAGTTTTTCCATTCTTGATTTAACTTAAGCTGTTATGCCAATATTTTTCAACCAGCTTTTTTCAAATAGGTAAATTTTCCAAAAGCAAAATAAATTACATAAAAGATTACAGAGTTAAACAGCCTTAAAATTTCAGCTATGTTGGTTATACACAGAAATACAACAGAGGGTTGTGTCTCCGCTTTTCACAAGCATTGGGATTCACCACGCGTGATTCACCACGTCCAAATATCACAATCCACGGATAGGTACCGGCGGGTTTGTATGGGACTTAGGCTGTTATGCCAAAGTAAATACAAATCTTTACCGATAACTGTGTTATCGATTAATTTATCGAATTCTAACAAAGTAATATTGCATTGTCATCGGAGTTATACATGTGTGCAAAATTTCAGCTCAATCGGACACCGGAAAGTGTATCAAATTTAACTTGCAAGATTCCATTACAGACAACAAAAGTGAAACTAAATAAAAGCTTATAATGACATGATTTCCAATAGAAATGCTTTATAAAAAAGTGGTTTAAATTTAACGTTATTTATTTATGTATTTTTACGGCTGCTAAGGCCTACAACTTAAACTACTAAATATAATTCAGTATTATTTAAATTCAAGTTTTCAGTCTTTTATTTAAGTAAGGGTTACAAATTGTGTATATATATAAAAACTAATACTATTTATGTATTTTTACGGCTGCTAAGGCCTACAACTTAAACTACTAAAAATAATTCAGTATTATTTAAATTCACGATTTCAGTCTTTTATTTAAGTAAGGGTTACAAAGTGTGTATATATATAAAAACTAATAATAATTGTATATAAATAACATACATACTGAAAAGTGCACCAAACTATACTTCGGTAATGCACTGTGTATATGCAGGTACATATGTACGTAAATAAATAGAAAATAAAAAGGAAATTTTATTACAAAAACTAAGCCACTTGTAGTACATAAATTCTGTGTATACATATCTTTAAAAAAAATGTTGTGTATCTGTTACTACTTTTTGGATATTGCTTTGTTGGCCTGTAACTCCACATCCAACATTTGTTTTGTAATTTCTAATTTGTTTAATTTGATTCTTAAATTTTCACGGTCCATTCTTTGTTTATGGACAAATTGTTCTTTGGCGAACTTTAACTTTTTATTTTTTATTTTTAATGTAATTCTCATTGTTCTGGCAATGTTTTTCAAATTGCCATTAATCTCATTTAGCACTTTTACTGACTTGCTTTGGTATTCAATTTGGTTGTCTACTTGCCTTTCCAATAGACTCTGCTTCTTTCGTGGAGTAAGTACCGATCGGCTGCAGCAAGGTTCCTGTTGTTGTTGTAGCAAGAAAGGTTGCTCGTTCTCCTATTCACTCATTTCCACCGAATCGCTGTCGTCATTAAAAGCAGCTTCCAAAATTTCACTTGGTACTTCCGTCATAGCCTGCCGCGCACCAAACTCCCGCGTGCCAGCTATCCCGTCGACTGCTTGGTCCATCGATAGCAAATCGCTAGCTTGCTGTTCCAATGGGGTGAGTGCGGAGTAAACAGATGGGCCGCCCCCCGTACCAGCAATATTGGTTTTATTGCGACGCATTTTGGCCTTCAAATGGACTTTGTAGTCAGCCCAAACCTATACATTTTATTAATCCCATTATAGAATTAAAAGTACACATATATCACCCAACCTACTTTTTTCCAGCCGGTGATATCACGCATCGGAGGAGTTCGAATTGTTGCTTTTGTGTTTGTTTTGTTTTTTGAGTTGTCCTATATATTTTCAAAAGAATGTACAATGAATATAAAGATATCAATTTATAAAATCATCAATTAATACTTACATATTTGTACAATGCGAATGCCTATTACTTGTAGCAAGAAAAATGCGAAAATGAATGCTGTTTGACATTCGCTTTCGCAGTACAGAGTGCCGGCAATGCGAAAAGGGAGAAAAATTGCGAATGGGCAAAATGTGAATGCGAAAGTCAAAATATGCATGCGAATGTCAAGATACAGAGTACCGATTTTGCGATTTCGCGTATTTTTTCTTTCGCATCGCAATACAGAGTAGGCCCCCAGGTTATATGAGAGAAAATTTACTGAATATATATTTATATGTGTGTACATTTTTGTTTTGTATTATAAAGTACATATATGTATACTAGGAATAATATTTGTTTTGCTAATTTGATACTCTTCAGTAAATTTGATGCTTCAAACTTTTGGCGAAGTACCTTTTGCTTGGTTATTTTCAACCAAAGTCTTTTTTTAACTAATTATATTTTTACTTAGTTTCGAAAAATTTGTTTGTTCATAAATCTTCAATTTAATGTTTTTAAAGGATCTACAGTGAAACAACAAACGGGTGCCAGCGAAAAGTGCCAGTAGGAACCTAAAATTTTCGAACTATTTCGAAAAATATCAAACTTGTGCCAAGTAAAAATACAAAGTTTTGGGGAATACTATATGAGTCTAGTCATATATACAGTGACGGACAAAAATCTGCATACGTCTCCTATTTTTGCTACATTGAAAGACTTATAACTTATCTGGAATATATGTATATAAAGTTTTATTTTAAACCCTTTTCTTATCATATTAAACTAAAAATTCCTTACATTAACATTAAACTCCAACTGAGAAAGGAATGTTAACACAACGTATACAAATGTTTACATACAGAACGAAAATAATCCGTTTTATAATGAATAACTTGTGAGGACCCCAAAACCGAGGGTTTTGTACTCTCACAACATATATCTATTTTCTCATTTTTTACATGTTATACAATGATTGAACTTAACTCCGAATTTAACATTTGTACATTTTTATAACATGAATTATATCTTTATGAATTACACGTCAAAACACATACATGCGGTTGCATATTGAATTGTTATTTACTAAATTGAAGGATAAACCAGACTTGCGTACTTTTGCACGCAAGCAAAATATTTACATTTTTCGCCCACATAAGGTTCAAATATAGGTCACCCTAACATACACTAAAACATTTGGAAGGAAAATGGAAACACACAAAACATAATATTATGCCGGTCAACCAACCCTTTGCGCATCCAATGCACTCAGCCACAAATACAACATACATAATAATTTGGATAAACAAAGATCAGCAGTAAAAGTCACCAAACTAAGCGCTGCTACTAATTGGGACTTTTCTCTACATACTTACGTACAAGCATACGACACACCAACGCACGCGCTAAGCAGAAGCCGAAAGCATCAAACGAGGCCAACGCACCATCAAAACCAAGTGACAGCGAACATACGCATAAACACAAATGATCGAATTCGATAGGTAAAGCAAAGACTGGAAAACACGGCAGGCATACAATAAGCGTACGTACGAGATTTGGCACATTGTTCGCTATGTATATTAGGGCTCCCTAAAATTGGGATATGAAATGCCGGGATAGCGGATCGCCATACATGATCGAAAATATGCATATATGTATATATACCGATGTACCACCATATGTATGATAATGGAAAGAGGGAAAACGCATGTTAGCATGTAAGCGTATGTATGTACCAATAGAATACAGCGAAAGTAGCGTTAAACTAGAATTCGATTTTTGCATTTCCAACTTTTATAATGGTTATTGTAAAATTACTGACTGCCAGTGTGCAGTCCTACATAATTTTATAACTGAGGAATTAATACAATGAATTGTTTTTAGGAAGTAACTGTCCACCGGCGTACAAAATCGTATATAAGGGCGGCAAATTAGCTTGTAAGATCAGAAGCTAGGAGATAGGCATACGAGTCAGTCGACTTCTACCACTGATCAGCACGACCTGAAGGTTTCTACTTCATTTCGTGATTAATTTTATATTCAGTGGGAGGTTTCTACTCCAACTGACGGAGAGCTTAGCAGAGGGGTTCTACCTCAGCTACTCTTATCTAGACAGGGACAGAGAGTAGGAGTAGCCATTAAGGACATCGATTTTTTTGAATAAATCTTATAACGTTTTCGAAACTCCTTTGTCTATTTATTTTCATCGGAATAGGTTCCCCCACCAAATATAGGAACCCTGGACGGACTGGGCATACATCAGCAGGAATTAGTCCGTCACAAACTTCACTAACTATTAAATAATAATATTTGTTGATATTTAGTCGGTCCACCATTAGCATCAATAACAGCTTGAAGCCGTCCTATGCTACTAAATTTGTCAACCCTGTAGGTGTTATAGATACTGTTCCAAGTCTCTATGATGCGTTCTTTGAAGACAGCAGCGCCACAAACATGCTTTTTTGTAATTTTCCGTTCTAAAATTCCCAAGACATGCTCAATGATAATTGAGGGCTTTGGGGTGGTATATTTAATTGTCTTGACAATATGTGCTGTATGATTTGGATCGTTATCCTGCTAAAAGATCCAACCCGCACCGCTGCAATTTATCCATTGATGGTTTTAAGTTATCTTCCAATGAAGACTTGTATATAAAACGATCCACATTATTCTCAATATATGTTATTCTACCTACTCCAGATGCCGCAACAGCTTCCCAAACAATAACACTGCCGCCACTATACCTTATAGCTGATACCAAATTCTTCGGATCGATTGCAGTAATTTTCCTCCATCACACTTTTGTTCTTCCATTGCTACCGAAAAAAACGTTACCTCATCGGTTAGCAAAACTGTTTGCCAAAAATCTGGACGAAAATAGCTTAAGTTGTAACCGTGTTAACTTTTATATTGACAGTCAAGCGGCAATTAAGGCAATAATCTGGCATAGTGCAGCATCTAAATGCGTGATAGAGTGTAAGCAGTCTCTGCAGAGAACCGGGACAGGGAGAAGCATACATCTATGTTGGGTCCCAGGGCATATGGGAATAGATGGGAATGAAAAAGCGGATGAACTAGCTAAGAAGGGCGCATCCCTTGAAGCTTGCTCCGTAGACGTCCCAATTAAACTGGGCGATATTAAGCGAAGGCTAAAGGTGCACATGATCGACCAAGCGTGAAAGGCGCGAATTCACGCGCGGGGCTGTAAAGTGTGCAAGATTATGTATAGGTCTTGCAACCTTAGACTAACGAAGTTGTTTCTATCATTAAAAAGAGAGGTCTGTAGATTCGTGACGGATATTCTGACTGGACACTACCTTCTGACGTCACATGCCTTTAAATTAGGCTTGGTCAGTGATAGCAGATGTAGGAAGTTCGGGTTGGAGGAGGAAACGATCGAGCATGTTCTGTGCTCGTGTCCTGCGCTTGCTTGGCTAAGACTCCAGCTATTAGGATTGATATAGCTCTCAGATCTAGAAGCAGCAAGTGGCTTAAGTCCTAGGAGGCTTCTAGTATTTGTCAAGAGGACAGAGTTACTTTATAACATAGGTCCTAGTTTTTGATAGGGTTTTTCAGTTTGGTCGCTAAAACAAACTTCTGGTATGTGATAATAATGATGATAAATCGTCAAACCTATCGTAACAAAATTCGGCAGAGAGGTTGCCTTTACTATAAGGAATGTTTTCAAGAAAATGAACGAAATTGGTTAAGGACCACGCCCACTTTTATAAAAAAGATTTTTAAAAGGGTCGCGGACGAATAAAATAGGCTATATATTTGCAAAAAAGAGCTTTATATCAATGGTATTTCATTTCCCAAGTGGATTTATAACAGTAAATAGGGAAAACTTCAAAATTAAAAAAAAAAACGGGCGTGGCACCGCCCTTTTATGACTAAGCAATTTTCTATGTTTCAAGAGCCATAGCTCGAAGGAAAATTAACGGATTGTAATAAAATTTGGTACGCAAATTTTACCTATAGCAGGAAATATTGCTATAAAAAACGGACGAGATCGGTTAAAGACCACGCCCGCTTTTATATTAAAGATTTTAAAAAGGGGCGTATGTGAAAATAATAATATATATCTTAGCCAAAAAGAGTTTTTCATCAATAGAATTTTGTTTCTAAATTGAATTATAACACTAATTGGAAAATACTAAAATTTTTGAAAATGGGTGTGGCACCGCCCATTTTTTGTCTATGAAATTTTCAATGTTTCGAGAGCCATAACTCGAAGAAAAATTTACATATCGTACACATATTTTCCTTATAGCAGGAAATATTTCTAGTAAAAATGGATAAGATTGGTTAAGGACCACGCCACTTTTATATGAGTGACTTTAAAAAGGGTCGTAGGCAAAAATAATAAGTTAAATCTTAGCGAAAAATAGTTTTGTGCCAATCGTATTTTGTGCCATTATAACAAGAAATGGAAAAAATTCAAATTATGAAAAATTGGCGTGGCACTGTCTCTTTCTTACAATTCTGTTCCCAACGTTTCTTGAGCCATAACTCGACGAAAAATTTGGTGCACACGTATGCCTTTTAACTGGAAATATTTTCAGTAAAAATGGACTAAATCAGTTAAGTCGCCTTTTTTTATATAAAAGATTTTGTAAAAGTGCGTAGATGCAGGTAGTAAGCTATTTCTAGTAAAAGGTGGAAAATTTCGTTAATAACCCTGCCCTTTTTTTGTAATAACGCTTTTTTGTAAAATGGCAAATGTGTGTGTTTATGTGTATTGTTCTCTTATATCGTTATTTTCAAATAAACAGTAGGGAACTCCCCATATCTGAAGGAAAACTGCATTATTACCCCCTCAAGGTCATTGGTGTTAGCCTCTGTATCCTTTTTGCTTCTTTTAAACGAAAATTAGTCAGAATAGAACCATATGTATATGTATTATTGCGTAGACTTGTAACACTATTAAGCCCACAAAGCAAACAACAACAGCATTTCAAGTGTACAGCTGGGTATGTAATGTTCGGTTTCACTCGAACTTAGACTTCCTTACTTGTTTTATTTATAATTGCATATTAAGTTTGTTACGAATCTCAAAACTATAAGTCCTTAAAGGGGAAGAGTCAGATCCACCAATAAGTCAGGATGACGGTATGAGTTAATTTACCTTGTACGTCTGTCTGTCTGTCCATCTGTCTGTTTGAACGCAAACTAGTCCCTCACTTTTTGAGATATCTTGATGAAACTTTTTTCAGCGGGTATGTTTTGTTATCGAATTACACATAACACGGATCGGACCACTCATATCCCCCATACAACTGATTTTGCGGAAGAGTTTTTTTTTTGTAATATCTTCCTCAATTTATCAGTTAGAAGCCCCAAATTCCACCAAATGCTTTTGTATATGGCACATATTGTTGTCTTTCGTAAATATAGCATATTTCCCATACAACCGATTGTTCAGATAAGAACCTTTTTATAAGCTTTTTATTTAGTTTCACTTTTGTTGTCTGTAATGGAATCTTGCAAGTTAAATTTGATACACTTCCGGGTGTCCGATTGAGCTGAAATTTTGCACACATGTATAACTCCGATGACAATGCAATATTACTTTGTTAGAATTCGATAAATTAATCGATAACACAGTTATCGGTAAAGATTTGTATTTACTTTGGCATAACAGCCTAAGTCCCATACAAACCCGCCGGTACCTATCCGTGGATTGTGATATTTGGACGTGGTGAATCATGCGTGGTGAATCCCAACGCTTGTGAAAAGCGGAGACACAACCCTCTGTTGTATTTCTGTGTATAACCAACATAGCTGAAATTTTAAGGCTGTTTAACTCTGTAATCTTTTCTGTAATTTATTTTGCTTTTGGAAAAATTACCTATTTGAAAAAAGCTGGTTGAAAAATATTGGCATAACAGCTTAAGTTAAATCAAGAATGGAAAAACTTGGAAAATTTGAGCAGATGTGGCAATTTCGCGTGTCCGTTGAACGAAATATTGAAAATCTATTGATCATCGCTAGGAAATTAGCGACATTCCATCAACTTAGCAGCACTTTAACAATACTACTGTTATTATTTGGCCGCTCAAACACACCCATATTAATTTGCATTAAATTTAAAATATACAACTCAAAAATGACTCCGGTTGTTATGTCCGCAGCATTTATTTGGTGCAAATACAACATAATAATTTACACGGCCAAAGCCATAATAATTTGCTCGGGTCATCAATTCTTTCTCTGATTCAAAAGCTGAACTACCAGTGCTACCGCCATCAGCTCAGTGTCATCATTGTCAGTAGCGCCAATAACGCCAAACTCGTGCCTGACAAACAAAATTCGTTTCACTCAATAGTGCAAGTGAAATGTACTACGAACTCACTACTAAGTAGCGTCAAAAATTCGATTGGAGTCATTTCGTCAATGAGCTACCATTGAGCTGGCACCGCATTGGCGCTGGCGCCATGCAATTTACATCACTAAAATTGCACGAATGTCCAGGCTCATGACTTTGTTAATCCAGATGGTGAAAACGAAGACTCAAAGGAATGCAACCTTGCAAACAACAGCCGTCATTTTCAAAGTGTAAAAATTCTGTGATACAACGAACGCTAACGCCGTTAGGCTGTTATCGGTAAGTGTTGCATACTTTTCTGCGCACTTGATTTTGTTTTACAGACTTTTGGCGATGGAATTTTAGCTAAGCGAAAGTAGGAATTTTATTTTAAAACAGATTTAACCCACAGATGAGAGATCTGCAATAAGTAGTTGTAAACAGAACGCGGCATAGGCAAAGTTAAGTTATTTAACACTGTTTGACACAATTTTTATGTGCTCTCTGTCAAAAATGCTTCAACTAACTTAGTCACATTTTATTTCGATTATGAATATGCCCCAATATATTCGGATTATGATATAATAAAATTAAAGAAAGAAATAAAATTAAAGAAAAAAGACTTTTTTAAAAATAAGCTTTTATTATTGGTTAATAAAATTAACTAAAAAGTAAGTTGATGCATTAAAACAAATGGATAGGATGAGAAACGTTACAAATAACTAAGTAAAGGTTACATAACTAATTTAAACAAAATTTTACCCTACTAAAAATTAAAAAAAATGCATATTTAAATTAAATTTAAGAAAAAGGCTTTTCTAAGAACAAGCTTCTATTACTTGTTAATAAAACGAACTAAAAAGTAAAAAATAAAATTAAAGAAAAAAAAACTTTTTAAAAATAAGCTTTTATTATTGGTTAATAAAATTAACTAAAAAGTAAACAATAAATTAACTCTAAAGAAATATAACACTCTATAAGTTCATTGTAAGCTTTAACGATAATTAGGCTTTTTCCTCTGCGACAAAAGAATTCTATATTGTACATAATTACAGATATATTTTTAACATTAAAACTTTACACCTAAATTATTAAACCTTACAGTTTATATCACAGTCCTAATTGTTCTAATAAAAGCGTGTTACATTGCGATATCAAGAAAAGGAGATCCTAAATGTTCTTAATTATACCATCAAAATTCAACACGTTTTTTTATTAGAACAATTAGAACTGTGATATAAACTGTACGGTTTAATAATTTAGGTGTAAAGTTTTAATGTTAAAGATATATAATTATGTACAATATAGAATTCTTTTGTCGCAGACGAAAAAGCCTAATTATCGTTAAAGCTTACAATGAACTTATAAAGTGTTATATTTCTTTAGAGTCAATTTATTGTTTAGTTTTTAGTTAATTTTATTAACCAATAATAAAAGCTTATTTTTAAAAAAGTTTTTTTTTTCTTTAATTTTTGTAATTGTACTTCATTTTACAACTAGAAACATAAGCAAAAGATTACGTATAGGGAAAACATTTTTATCTGAAAAATTGTGAAGATCGGTGGAATATATAGCATATGTCCCATACAACCAAAGTTTCAGACCAGAAACTTTTCGCAATTTCTGCACCATTTGAACTGCTATAAGCTTCAAATTTTAGCAAACGATTACGTACATATATATTATTTATTGTTGTATGAAAAAATCGTAGAGATCGGTCGTATATATAGTATAGAAGCTTTTCATCATATCTGCCCCATTTTAATGGCTAGGAGCTTCAAATTTCATCAAATACTTTTACGACATTTATCGCTTTGATATGTGGATTCATGAGCTGAGCTATCTTATGCAGAAACGATAAACTTCGCATCTCCACACATATGTAGCGGGAGCCTGTGGGTTATATACTATGTCTACACGGTACACGATTTCGGTAGTATGATTTCGTAAATTACATTCCTGTCGATCGTAAATTACATTCCATACGATCATGCTTTTTCTTTTGCATAGTTTCAAATGACATTTTTTTTCGCTTTTTTCCCACAGCTGAATTAAAACTTTCAAGATAAACATATGTTTTTGAAATTTGGCAGCTAGTGCCGGCGGACCATCGATTATCTTGTGTAAATTGTAATCGACCACAGAGTCGCTCAGTAAATTGCACATAATTTGGGTCCGATTTCGATGAAATTAAGAAGAATTTCTAATTTCGTTTAACAGATTTCACATAACGAAATTAGCCAATTTCGAGCTAATTTCTGCTGAAATTAGGAATCTTCTGAAATCAACTTAATTTTGGTGCCGTGGAGACATAGTATTGTCACGGATATTAGCATCACTAAGCTATACCATCCCTAAGGCGATGCTAAGGCCATGCTAAGCGGTATTTACGTCAGTAATCAAATCATGTATACACATATATAAGGCAGCCGAGAGATGTCACACACAGATACATTTACTTATACGCCTATATGTGTGCGAGAGACTGTAAACTACAAACTGACATAGATCTGGGACACGCTGAAAAGTAGACAATTGTAAACAAGTAGAAACTATACAAGTAAACAAGTATAAAACTATAAACACACGAAGTAGTTGGTAGGTTCTGGAAATAGAAGAGCCTAGATGTATGCAGCGTAAACTATAAAAGCGGCGCAAGCGAGTAAGAAGTAATTCAGTTTGATTTGAATTGTCAAGCAGTTTCGACTAAGACGCTATCTAGCGAGCAAGAGCAGTATTATTTTGAATAGTAGAGTTTCATTTGAGCTATCAATCAGTTTTGTTATTAAGCAAGCTATTCGCTGCACAGTTTGAGTGGTATTGTGAAGTACTTTAATAAAGGCCATGTTGCATTATTCCAAATTGGAGTTATTTATTCAACAGTTTAGTGATTCGAACTTAGCAGAGGATTGCAAATAAGAGGATTTGCAAGTAAATTCGTTACAATTGGTGTCAGAAGAGGAATTGTTGAATAAATTCCAGAAGACAACAAGGACATGGCAAAGTTCAGTGAATTGAAGATCCGGCAACTGAAGAAGGAGTAGGAGAGCCGTGGATTGAATACAAGCGGCGTTAAACTCGACATTCAGGCACGGCTACGAGGGGCAATGGAAGTAGAAGGAATTGATGTGGAAGAGTATGTCTTTCATCTTGATGGCGAGGAGACAACAAAAATTGAAGAGAAAAACGAAACATCGCAGACGCTTACCAGCACAGACTTGAACATGATATTGGCTGTAATATCTGCACAAACATCGACAGTAGCATCAATGTCGTCGCAATTGGCATCCCAACTGGAAGCGCAAGAGGCACGTATAACAGAAATGTCATCGCAAATATCCACCAACATGTCATCTCAACTAGAAGAACAGAAAGCGTGTATGTCATCACAGATGGAATCCCAAGAGACACGAATAACATCGAAGATGGAAGAACAGAAAACACACATGGCGTCACAAATTGCAGAACAATTAAAAGAACAAGAGGCACGCATAACATTACAGCTCGAAGCATAAGAAGAGCGTATCTCAACAAAGGTGGAGACACAGGAAACAAAATTCTCATCGCAGCTGGAGGCTGTTAGTGAACGACAAAATAAAGTGGAGGCCGAGATGGATGCTTTGAAAGATCGGATTCAGGAGTTACAATTGAACCGTCCAATCACTTCAACGTCTACTCTGAAGGTAAAATCCCCAACGTTTGATGGTTCTGTTTCATTACAGGTATTTAAGCTTCAATTTGAGAAGACGTCGGCAGCGAACAACTGGAATGCTGAGGATAAAGTTGCTGCACTGTTCGTGGCATTGAAGGGGCCAGCAGCGGAAATCTTACAGACGATTCCCGAAGGAGAGCGGAACAAATATGAAGCATTGATGGCTGCTGTAGAACGACGTTATGGAAGCGAGCATAGAAAACAGATATACCAAATGGAGTTGCTAAACCGCTTCCAGAGGCCTGGTGAAACATTGCGAGAGTTTGCGTCGGATATTGAAAGGATAGCACATTTAGCAAATGCGGACGCACCAGTGGAGTACACTGAATGGGTAAAGATTCAGAGCTTTATAAATGGCATACGGGACGTCGAAACAAAGCGAGCTACATACGCAAACCCAAAGCCAACATTCGCAGAAACTGTGTCACAAGCTCTGGTTCAGGAAACAGCGTCGCTTCTGTGTAAGCCAGTTTTCAAAGCACGCCGTGTGGAAGTAGAAAGCCCAGAGTGGGTAGACGCAATATTGGAAGCGCTGAAAGGATCGCAAAAGCGGAGTGAAAAAGTTACCAGATGCTTCAAATGCGGGAAGTCCGGTCACATTGCACGTCATTGCGGTCTTGGTCCTAATATTTCCAACAATGGGGGTGGCCGTAAACGCAAAGCTGGAGGAAATGAGCAAGATCGTGTCGGATGTAAAGAACGAAAACTTGCTCCGGCTATTGAATGTCCTGTGATACCTGTGTCGCAAATTGGTAGAAAATCGAGCAGTCTTACCGTCAGTGGGAATGTGGATGGCAAAGAACATGTACTGACTGTAGATACGGGCGCATCTCATTCCTTGATCCGATCTGACTTGGTCAACAGGAGAGTAAAACCGTTACCTAGAGCGAGGTTGCGTACGGTCACTGGCGAGTATAACCAAGTCCGGGGAGAAGTGATCTGTGAAGTCTTAATTGGGAAGGCCATGGTTTTACACAAATTCGTTGTGGCGGAGATTGTTGATGAAGTTATATTGGGAGTGGATTTCTTGGTTGACCATGATATCAAGATCGATATGCAGAGAAGGGTGATGCATTATGAGAACCAAGATGTGCCACTTAACTTCAGTTTGGAAAAAGGGTTCAGCATTAAGCGAGTGCTGGTGGAGGAGATTCGACAGAGACCACGAAAGTCAAGGAAAGTAGATCGATCAAAGGTTGATGGATCAAATGGGCCAAATAAAGCGAAAGTACCTGCGAGAGAAACACTGCCATTGACAAACCCTAATGGACGCACTAAAAGGACTGAAAGAATTTTCCAGAAAGAATGCAAGGGTGGTTTCAAGCCAGCGCGTACTACTGTTGTGAAACGTCAAGACGATACTGATGATGCAAAGTCAATCCGTCAAGATCAAGCTCTGCGAGGTAGTTCTTCATTGGCCTAGCAACAGAGTGCGAGGGAACAATCCAGGATAATGAGTAGTAAGATGAAATATAGGTACGACAACAAGAATAATTCGGAGGGTTTCTTGGAGGGAGATTTGGTACTGTTGTATAACCCTCACCGGCGGAAAGGTGTTCCTTCCAAATTTTGGTGCAGTTGGGAAGGCCCGTACAAAGTTGTAAAAAGGATCAGTGATGCCATCTACCGCATACAAACAATTGGGAAACCACGAAATAGAAGGGTGGTTCATTTGGAGAGGCTAGTAGCGGTTAGATCGAGAGATTCTTCTGATCGGGACGATCAGACTTAGGTGGAGGGCAGTGTCACGGATATTAGCATCACTAAGCTATACCATCACTAAGGCGATGCTAAGGCCATGCTAAGCGGTATTTACGTCAGTAATCAAATCATGTATACACATATATAAGGCAGCCGAGAGATGTCACGCACAGATGCATTTACTTATACGCCTATGTGTGTGCGAGGGACTGTAAACTACAAACTCACATACATCTGGGAGACGCTGAAAAGTAGACAATTTTAAACAAGTAGAAACTATATGAGAACTATAAACACACGAAATAGTTGGTAAGTTCTGAAAATAGAAGAGCCTAGATGTATGCAGCGTAAACTACAAAAGCGGCGCAAGCGAGTAAGAAGTAATTCAGTTTGATTTTAGTTGTCAAGCAGTTTCGACTAAGACGCTATCTAGCGAGCAAGAGCAGTATTATTTTGAATAGCAGAGTTTCATTTGAGCTATCAATCAGTTTGGTTATTAAGCAAGCTAGTCGTTGCGCAGTTTGAGTGTTATTGTGAAGTATTTTAATAAAGGCCATCTTGCATTATTACAAATTGGAGTTATTTATTCAACAGTTTAGTGATTCAAACTTAGCAGAGGATTGCAAATAAGAGGATTTGCAAGTAAATTCGTTACAGTATTAGTGCAATGTTAATGATGTTCAAACATCCACGTATGTATCTGTGTGCATATACCAGCATAGCTACGTTTACACGTGTTAGTAACTTGTAGAAGGCAAACATATGTATGATGTTCAGATGATTCTAAGAAAAATTGCTGAAGACACCATAGCTCTAAGTCCGATTTCGAGTCCCCCACTTTTGCAAAATAAATATTTTGACATATGAATGTAGGGTTTGGCAAAAAAACCTTAATAGCTTCTGATAGAATTATAGGAAAAATATCATATTGGGGTTACTTAAAAGGTATTTTACGTACATTTCAAAATCTGTATTATTATCTATAGTGTTTTTGAATTTTAGTAGAGATATCAGGCTTAAATTATGAGAAGTTAGCCTAAAATCTCGGCCTACGGAGGAAGGTTAGTTCTACATCTTCCAAATAAACAAGCAGGCGGAGGATATATTGTACACGCAGCTTGGAAAAATGTCCTTTGGTACAGGCAAATTTTATATGCGACTCAGGAAAAGAAGTCCCGAGGATAAATCCTAACACGCTAGAAGTGCGCGAAGTCGAAAAGGACCCCAAAAGCCTATGGAAAAAAAGACAGGTGGAGGTAGCCGACGTCACTTCGAAGGTGTTAGAAGAGAACCAACAGCTAAATGGTGCTGTGAGTCGCACAGAGGATCACCCGGCAAAACAGTTACAAGAGGCTGAAGGAGGCTTCGAACAATCTAAACCAAAGGGCAAGGGGGGACGACGAAGGTGCTGGATGGGGACAAACAGCCCAATGGTGTTGCGAGTCCTACAGCTAAACCTCCAACTCAGTAAAGTGGCGTGGAGCGAACTTTTCCTAACCCTTGAGGAGGGTTCGTGGCGCAGATCCAAGAGCCGTGGCTCTCTTCGGGAGGAAAGGTTTCTGGACTTTGCGCGCGCGGATTTGGCGTTTACTATGAGCAAAGGGAAGGACGCGTGCGGGCTGTAGCAATGGTAAGGAAACAGCTGCATTCATATATTATGCCTAAAAACACTACTGAGAACCTCGTAGTGGTGGCCGTTGAGCAAAAGAATAAGCAGGCATTTATCCTGGGATCCTGCTACATGGCCCATGCTGTGGAAGTTCCACCGACCTGGAGTGCAACCTAGTACAGGTCGAAGGGCGCAAAGGGCGTTTGGTCATAGGCACGGATGCAAATGCACACCACAATGCGTGGGGAGGAGCAGATACGAACGAGAGAGGCGATTCTCTATTTTGTTACATCCTGCAAACAAATTCGCAGATAGCCAACAGGTAAATGTCCCTACATACATTGGTCCCATATCCAGTAATATTCTGCACATTACATTGAGCTCCGAACGTAATAAATCGAGGTATAATTGATAAACCATCCTTCGCCGACCATGCGTATATCAGCTTCACCATCCCGCTAAAGAGGGTAGAGAAGGGAGGAACCTTTAGAAACCCTAGGTCAACGAACTGGACTAAATTCCAGAAACAGGTAGAAACAAAATTGGGATAACACAAAGAGGTTGCCAATGGGGAGGAACTGGAGGAGTCTAATGAATTCCTGACAAGGACGCTCATGACTGCGTATAACAAAGCTTGCCCTCTAAGAAAATTCAGAGGAAAATCATAGCCGCCATGGTGGAGCAATGAGCAGAGTCTTTTAAGAAGACAGGTAAAATAAATGTTTAAGCTAGCACAGACCGCGGAAAGTGAAGCGTGTCGGGAGGAGTAGGGATATACTGAGAATCCACAAGTGTGAAATTTCCAGGGCGAAGAGAAGCTAATGGAAAAGTTTCTGTACGGACACAAAGTGCTCCAGCGAAACAGCATGATTGAAAAAAGTCTTAGAAAAGTTCTAGTCCAGGGACAAATAAAGAAAGAAAACGGGGAATGGGTACATAATCGTCTCCTTGAAGGGTTAAGAACATTAATGTGAAGGTGTTTATGTAGGCAGATGATATGGTCTTGCTTGCGGAATCACCGGAACAGCTACAAGAAATGATAAACTCCCTTTACAACTACTGTAGTCAATGGGCACTAACTGTCAACTTGAACAAGTCAAAAATCATGGTATTTAGGAAAGGTGGTAGAGCCCCCGGCTCATGGAAATGGATCTACGGTAGCGAATTTGTTGAAGTAGTTAACGAATACAAATACTTAGGTGCACTTCTCACTTGTCAACGATCTTTTAATAAACATTTGGACTCAAAGCTAGTGGATACTAAAAACGCTATTAACGCAACGTGGGTGAGCTATATTAATAACCCTCGGATCTGTTTGTCGCAGAAAACAAAAATCTTTGAGGCTGCTTCCAGGTCCATTATGTTTTACGGCGCGCAGGTATGGGGGGTTAACGAATTCGACCAAGTTGAGAAACTTCTTAGATTTTTCATAAAGAAACTGATCTTCCTTCCCTCTAATACGCCAAACTATATGTTGCATCTGGAAAGAGGCTTGCAGCCCCTATATTTACATACGCTTCGCCAGCACATGCTCTATATCGCCTGCTGCTTTAGCCTATCAAATGACAGACTCCCGCGTATTCTAGCAGAGGAAACTTCCAACCTGGGGATTTCTTGGATAAAAACTTGGAAAGAACTTGCTAACACCGTCAATCTACCTTTCATTACGCAATTGCCATCAGCTAATATACAGTCATTCACTTCCTCGCTCTTAGAACGCTTAGCGGAGTATAATACAAATAGGTTCCTCGAAATGGGTCGGAAGTCTACTAAACACGAACTTTAGCCGGCCCTTGTGCCGTTGGAGAGTATGTATTTCACTGATGATTACAGTGCATATGCAGCCAGTTTGATTCTCCGGGCACGTGGAGGTTTGTTGAATCTAAATTTAAGAATCTATAAAAACATATCGTCTCCATTTTGCACAGTATGTAACTTGCAGGAGCCAGAAGACGTTTTTCACTTTATTGGCACATGTCCGATATATAACAACATTCGTTCCCTTTACATTGGTGAAAGAACTTTAGATATGGCCAAGGTGGTTGCCATTTTAAATGGATTTAACTTCGAGGCTCTGGCCAAGTTTCTCGCGGAAAGCTTTAAAATTAGAGACTTATTATTAAATGAATTTTTGTAACTCGATAGTATTTTATTTAACACGTGGTGCGACACCCAACATACTCTGTTATTGTCGCTAGTATCTACTTTAATTTATTTATTTAAGTGTTTTGATGTACGCAAAAGCATAAGTCATACTCCGTACCTGATTTTGTGGAAAAAATAAATATATACTACTACTACTAGTCTCCTTGAATCGCTTGAGGTGCTTTTCGGTACACATTTCCCATCGAGAGATGGTTTAGAAGAGCCAGCTGACAGCACTCACCCTTCGATTACGGAGCGGGTAGTACCGCGCTTGGTGACCGATACCAAGATCGAGTGGGCAGTAAAAACATTTTCTAAGTTTAGATCGCCGGCCCCAGATGGTATATTTCCGGCCATGCTACAAGTCTCAAGTAGGGCGGTCGTGGAATGGCTTAAAATAATATTCGATGGGTGCATACGACTGAATCATGTACCGCACTCTTGGAGGACTGCTCATGTAGCTTTCCTACCGAAGGCGGGGAGGATCGGTCACGTGTATCCCAAAGACTATAGACCCATTAGCTTAACATAATTTCTGCTCAAAACGTTTGAGAGGCTAACAAATGTGTACATAAAGCCCAGCGTGGATGAAAAGCTGCTCTCCACAACACAACATGCGTACACCAAAGGCAAGTCAGTAGACACCACATTACATAGGGTGGTAATAAGCATAGCGAAAGCCCTGGAATATAAGGAATATGCTCTAGGAGTCTTCTAAGATATTGGCGGAGCTTTCAATAATGTTTCTAAATGGGCGATTATGGATAGTCTTAATTACATAAAAGTACATCCAGTCTTAACGAGATGGATCGACTGCATGTTAAATTGCAGGAAGATTACATCACAATGGGGATTGTACAAAACTACGAAATCAGTGGACAGGGGAACGCCGCAGGGAGGCGTGCTATCACCTCTGCTGTGGACGCTGGTCATTAAACAACTGCTCAGGCGATTCGATGAGGGACCCGTAAAACATACGAATTAAACAGATGACGTAGCAATTGTCATAAGTGGAAAGTGCCTTCCAACGCTTTGCTCTTTGATGGATCGGGCGCTTCGGGATATTCATACCTGGGCATCAAATGTCGGGGTGAAAGTCAACGCGGATAAGACGGATATGGTCTTGTTTACAAAGAGGTACAAGGTCCCAAATTGGATCAGGACTAAGTTAGGAGGGGTGACCCTACAGGAGAAACCTTGCACAAAATATCTAGGAATCATCCTAGACAGTAAGCTGTTATGGAAGCTCAACGTGGAGGAGAGGGTGAAGAAGGCTTCAACGGCACTTTATGCATATAAAAGAATGTTGGGGTGTACGTGGGTCTTATCGCCCTCCCTTTCTTATTGGATTTTTATAGCGATTGTAAGTCCTATTATATACTATGAGTCCTTGTTTGGTGGAAAGCCACACAAAAAACAACCTACCTCAAAAAATTAGAGGTGGTATGCAGACTATCAATGCTTAGTATTAATGATGCCCTGAAAACAACCCCGACAGTTGCACTGAACGCCGATCTGCACATTCCACCTGTAGACCTGATAGCAAAGAACATAGCGTCAACAACTGCAACCAGGCTCGGTGCCTCGGGGCAGCTTGAGCGCCCACCATACGGTCATAGTAGTACAGCGTCATTAATCATATCAATATTGACAGTCAAGCAGCAATTAAGACAATAATCTCGCACAGCACAGCATCTAAATGCGTGTTAGAGTGTAAGCAGTCCCTGGAGAGAATCGGGACAGGGAGAAGCATACATCTATATTGCGTCCTAGGGCATATGCGACCAGATGGGAATGAAAAAGCGGATGAACTAGCTAAAAAGGGCGCATCCCTTGAAGCTTGCTCCGTAGACGTCCCATTTAGACTGGGCGAGATTAAGCGAAGGCGAGAAGTGCAGATGATCGACCAAGCAGGAAAGGCGTGGGTTCAAGCGCGGGGCTGTAAAGTGTCGAAGATTATTCGGTCTTACAACCTTAGACTAACAAAATTGCTTCTATCATTAAAAAGAGAGGACTGTAGACTCATGACGAGTATTCTTACTGGACACTGACTTCTGGCGCCACATGCCTTTAAATTAGGCTTGGTCAGTGATAGTAGATGTAAGAAGTGCGGGCTGGAGGAGGAAACGATCGAGCACGTTCTGTGCTAGTGTCCTGCGCTTGCTAGGCTTAGACACCAGCTATTAGATTAAATAAAAGATCTATGACTCTCAGTGATATTGGGCGCAACGAAAATGGAAAGATCTTTGTGCATGAGTGCCTAACTAAGAACAATCGCAAAACACTGCAGCATGCACTTCAACTAAAAAAACAGAGAAAACTTACTTCTGTTTTCTTTATACGTGGAGATGTATATGTGCGTACACGTCAACAAGGTGAAGCAGTGAAAATCAGTGACAAAGAGAGCGCTGATCGAATTGCTGTAAGCGAGCAATGACAACAACAATGCATACTTATATTTGCAATGCAATGCTTTATGAGTTATTAGTTTTTAGTTTATTTCCATTCTATATTGTTCTTTTCTTTTTTCTACTTCCCCCCTCTTACTGCTTTGTTGATCTCATTTTGCTTCGTTGCTATGAGTTTGGTTAACTTGACCAATAATTGCACTGACAGTGGACATGTGCGATATATTTTGAGTCAAATTTGTAAAAGTCATAACAGATTAAATAAATAAATTAATTAATTAAATATGTGTCACTTAAATGTGCGGAATCTTACGACTCACAAACTTGATTACCTTTCGTATTTATTTGCCGATCAAAATATTCATTTAATTTGCCTTACCTACCCTTTCCATTCGGAATGCTAAAGTAGCATACCTGAATATTAAATTTAATACAAATTTGCCAACGAGAATGCTCTGGAAAAATCTTCGATCTTTTGGAGTCTGTAAAAAGCATAACATTGAATGCAGCCACGACCCAAATGTTATGAACTCGTATTTCTTGTGTGGTAATACAAACAATATTAAAAAAAATAATGATGTGAATAAGAATGATATCGATGACAGAATCGCTGTAACCTTTGTAGACAGAAGACTGGATATAAGTGCCTTTGATTTTTCAGTGGTCACCGAAAGCGATGTGCTGGATGCTATTTTTGCTATAAAGTCTAATGCCGTGGGAATTGGCGGTATTAGCATACGATTTATAAAACTTATTCTACCTTACGCCACCGCTTCGCTAACACAATTCTTTAATTTCTCAATTATGTCCAGTAGGTTTCCTAGTCAATGGAAAATTGCAAATATTATTCCGGTTCTTAAAACGAGGTCTCTGTGTCCTTACAAAGAATTTAGACCAATAAGTCTGTCACCTGCCTTATCTAAGGTGTTTGAGAAGCTATTAGCAATGCAATAACTCACCATATATATAATAATAATTTGCTATCCGAAGTCCAATCGGGATTTAGAAGGTATGCCCCATCTGCAACATCTATGCTTAAGATTCTTGAAGATATACGTCCGGCCTTTGACAATAATGAACTTACCGTGCTCGTGCTTTTGGATTTCTCAAGAGCTTTTGACATGGTTGATTTTGAAGTACTAATTCACAAACTTGAAACTAGTTTTAACTTCAGCCCATATGCCGTAAAGATAGTGCAAAGCTACCTCTGTAACCGGTTTCAACAAGTAAAATGTGCTGATAAAGTCTCAAATTTAAATTCCATAAAATCTGGTGTTCCGCAAGGATCTATCCTAGGTCCAATACTCTTTGCGCTTTTTATTAATGACATAGTCGCCTGTTGTCGCAATGCCTCCATTCATCTTTATGCCGATGATACTCAAATATACATGTCTCGTCCAATTCGTCTTTCCGAAGACCTATTTTTCAGGCTGAATGAAGACTTAACACGCATAGGAGAGTGAACTCAATTAAATAAACTATCTCTTAATGCAACTAAATCAAAGGCAATAGCAATATCGAACGCCTCGTATGACTTAAACAACCTTCCTGAAATTTTGCTTAATGGAGACAAAATATTCTTTTACGATGTGGTTACCAATTTAGGATTTAAAATCAACTCCACTCTGACTTGTGTTGATCGTATGAACCTTTTCATTGGTAAAATTTATAGGTCTCTACGAAGTTTATACAGAACTGCCTATTTGTTGCCGCGAGACACCAAGATGAAGCTGGTGAAATCTCTTATTGTACCTCATATTTCCAACAGCGAATTTATATACGGTAACCTTCACCCGATATCGCTAAACAGATTACAATTGGCCTTAAACAATGCGGCCCGGTTCATTTTTTCTAAAAGGAAGTATGATCATATATCTTCATTTTCTACACAAATCCTCGGATGCGATGTATATAATTTCTTAAAAATGAGAAATCTTTGCTTCTTGCATAAGCTATTGTATTCCAAAAATCCACCTTACTTATTTAATCAGATCAGATCAATCATATCAGTATAATCTGAAGCTCTAAAATTGATATTATATTTTTTGTAAACTCTGAGTTTAGTTGGATCAAGTATTTTTTCTCGATAGTATAAAATCTTTTTGATAGCTCTATCACGTATGGCTTTTCTATCATCAAATAACATCTTTAATATAAAAATAAGTCGCTGAATTGTGAAATAAGCGCTAATATCGAGAACGGGTGGACCGATTTCGCTAACTCTTTTATTATAATATTGCTTGAGCTACGAGGATTGTTCTTACGAAGAGAAAAATTCTAAAAATTGCCTAAAGAAGTCTTAAAACTCGACTTTTGTAGTAAAAAATCATAAAATTTTTATTTACACAGCTATAAGTTCAAAACTGATGGGTCGATTGGAATAATACTTTTTTCCAATAAAACTTTGAAATATTTACCTTGAAAATATTTGATTCATTTCTTATATCAGCAAAATTGTTTAAACAAAAGTAACATTTTTAACAAAAATGTAGTGCGTGTGGTTGTTCGGTGTCAACTGTGCGCGCAAATTGCTTTTGAGTGAGGCATGATGCGACAGATACGTACATGTGACGGACTAATTCCTGCTGAGGTATGCCCAGTCCGCCCAGGGTTCCTATATTTGGTGGGGGAACCTATTCCGATGAAAATAAATAGACAAAGGAGTTCTGAAAACGTTATAAAGTTTATTTAAAAAGGGATCGATATCCTTAAGAGCTACTCCTATTCTTTGTCCCTGTCTAAATAAGAGTAGCTGAGGTAGAACCCCTCTTCTAGCTCTCCGTCAGTTGGAGTAGAAACCTCCTACTGAATATAAAATAATTCACGAAATGAAGTAGAAACCTTCAGGTCGTGTTGGTCAGTGGTAGAAGCCCACTGACTCGTATGCCTATCTCCTAGCTTCTTATCTTACAAGTTAATTTGTCGCCCTTATATACGATTTTGTACGCCGGTGGACAGTTATTTCCTAAAAACAATTCATTGTAATAATTCCTCCGTTATAAAATTATGTAGGACTGCACGCAGGCAGTCAGTAATTTTACAATAACAATTATAAAAGTTGGAAATGCAAAAATCGAATTCTAGTTAACGCTACTTTCGCTGTATTCTGTTGGTACATACATACGCTTACATGCTAACATGCGTTTTCCCTCTTTCCATCATCATACATATGGTGGTACATCGGTATATATACATATTTTCGATCATGTATGGCGATCCGCTATCCCGGCATTTCATATCCCAATTTTAGGGAGCCCTAATATACATAGCGAACAATGTGCCAAATCTCGTACGTACGCTTGTTGTATGCCTGCCGTGTTTTCCAGTCTTTGCTTTACCTATCGAATTCGATCATTTGTGTTTATGCGTATGTTCGCTGTCACTTGGTTTTGATGGTGCGTTGGCCTCGTTTGATGCTTTCGGCTTCTGCTTAGCGCGTGCGTTGGTGTGTCGTATGCTTGTACGTAAGTATGTAGAGAAAAGTCCCAATTAGTAGCGGCGCTTAGTTTGGCGACTTTTACTGCTGATCTTTGTTCATCCAAATTATTATGTATGTTGTATTTGTGGCTGAGTGCATTGGATGCGCAAAGGGTTGGTTGACCGGCATAATTTTATGTTTTTGTGCGTTTCCATTTTCCTTCCAAATGTTTTAGTGTATGTTAGGGTGATAAATAAAAACACATATGGCACCCAAGCAGACTTAAGAAAGATCAAGGAAATCAACAAGGCGTTACATAAAGGATATTCAAAGTAAGGTAACAGCGACATACGGAAATAAAGTCAAAACAACGATATACGATGCAACAGCCAGGCACATACGCAACCACTATGGACCGGGTAAGAGAATGGGGTTTAAAATACGACGGGGGCAAGGATCCTCTAGGGTTCATAGAACGCGTGGAAGAACTGGCAGAAGGATACGAAATAAACGTCAACTCGATACCACGAGCATTGCCGGAGCTACTCAAAGACAAAGCGTTGGTTTGGTACCGAAATAACAATCGGAGTTGGAACGAGTGGGACTCATTCAAGAAAGATTTCCTAAAATTTTTCCTCAGCTCCAGATATTTTGAACAGTTGGACGACGAGATACGGGCACGCATGCAAAGACCAGGAGAGAAGTTTAAGGATTATGTGCTAGGACTACAAGGGCTGATGCGACATGCCGCCTACACCGAAGACCAAAAGCTTAACCGCATATACAGGAACTCCCGCAGAGAAATCCAGCTGTATGTTAAAAGAGGCGAGGTCAGCAGCCTGGAAGAATTGGTAAGTTTGGTAGAAGATTATGAAAATATTACCCCTGACAGAGATCCGATGCGACCAACGGCAAGACCATTTGTACCAAGGCGCCCAGAAGAACGTTACCAATATATACAGGCAGAGGAGCGGGAACAGCAGACAGAGAAACAACCATCCCAGAAATCAGACCCGGCACCAAGATACGTCGATACAAACACGGCGTGCAGACGATGCGGAGGAGGCGGCCATGTCGCATACGGTTGCCGTAGCGCTCGCATCGAATTCTGCTGGACATGCGGAAAAGTAGGCACACTCACACGAAATTGTTGTAGACGAACGCAGGGAAACGGCCAGAGACCTCATTGGCACCGAGGAGTGGGGTCTCCCCAAACGCAACCTCGGGAAAACTAAACACGTTAAGACATACAAAGGGCCGGATCTTGGCGAATATTACGGTGAATGGCGAAGAAGTAGTAGCAGCAATCGACACAGGGGCGACGCGAAGCTTTGTGAGTGGAACATTGGCAAGAAGGCTGAAGACAGGTATATTCAAGGCGATAGAAACACGAGTGATACTGGGAGATGGCAAACCGAAGACGATCATAGAAGCGGTAGATGTAGAAGTGGGAATGAGTAACCAAGTGCGGCAAAATGAAATGCTAATCCTACCAGGACTAGTCGACGAAGTGGTGCTTGGAACGGATTACCTAGCGAAGGTGAACATGGGGATGAGATGCGGAGAACAAACGCTAACCTTGAACACAGACAATCAGGAGGAGGATGCGGTCACTTGTACAACAATGGTCGAAATTAGAAACGAAAGTAGTCACAAAGATAACAGCCTAAAAGTTGCGAACACAGACGAGTCGGTGAGTAAATTTCTCAACAAAGAATTACAGATGTTCCAAGAGATGTCAGGTGTATCCAACGTGGCCACGCACAAGATAGTGATGAGAGACGACCGCCCCATAAAACAAAGGTATTACCCGAAGAATCCCAAGATACAAGAGATTATTAATAAGGAAATCGATGAGCTTATCGAGAAAGGTTGCATCGAACCTTCTAGAAGCCCGCACAGCGCACCAATAGTTCTGGCAAGGAAGAAAAATGGTAAGTGGAGACTGTGCGTAGATTACCGCCAACTAAACGCAAGGTCAGTACCAGACGCATACCCGTTACCCCGTATCCAACACATCCTGGATAGATTGAGAAGTGCTAGGTTTATCAGCAGCCTCGATTTAAAAAACGGATATTGGCAAATCCCCATGGAAGAAAACAGCAAACAATGCACCGCATTCACTGTACCCGGACGTGGGCTATATCAATGGAAAATAATGCCGTTCGGTCTGCACTCAGCCCCAGCAACTTTCCAGAGAGCACTCGATCACGTTATAGGACCAGAGTTGGAACCTTACGCATTCGCATATCTAGATGACATCATCATTACGAGCAAAACATTGGAAGAACATATAAGGCACCTGACGGAAGTATTTCAAGGGCTGCGAAGAGCAAACCTTAAGATAAACCCGGAAAAATGTGAGTTTTTTAAGAAAAGTTTAAAGTATCTAGGTCATGTCGTTAGCGAGGAAGGCATTCACACGGACCCGGACAAGATAGCAGCCATCAAAGAGTTGACACCGCCAAACAATTTACGCGAACTACGGAGATTCCTAGGAGTGGTATCGTGGTACAGGGGATTCGTCTCAGACTTTTCACAAGTTTCACACCCGTTGACGTCAATGCTAAAGAAAGGAAGGAAGTGGAAGTGGTCGGAAGAGCAGCAGTCGGCATTCGAAGCATTAAAAGCCGCACTTACCCAAGCACCTGTACTAGCTTGCCCAGATTTTTCGAAGAAGTTTTGCCTACAGACGGATGCAAGCGATTTTGGCCTCGGAGCAGTGCTCACCCAAGGATCAGGCAGCGAAGAACGAGTGATTGCTTATGCGAGTCGCCGACTTAACAAGGCAGAAACAAATTATTCCCCGACAGAGAAAGAATGTTTGGCAATAGTGTGGGCGATAAGGAAGATGAGACCCTACCTAGAGGGATACACGTTCACGGTAATCACAGACCACCTGGCTCTAAAATGGTTAAACGCAATAGACAGTCCGACGGGACGGATTGCTAGATGGGCACTAGAATTACAACAATACTCATTCGACGTACAGTACCGGAAAGGAAAGATAAACGTGGTGGCAGATGCACTTTCTAGACAGCCGATGGACGAGCAACTAACTACGTTGACAGTAGAGCAAGGCAAAGACGAGTGCAAGTGGCTAAAAGCGAAGATTACAGAGGTAAGAAAGGCTCCGGAGAAATTCCCAGACTATGTGATCGAGGACGGAAAGCTCTACAGGAGAATAGAGAGTCAAGTTGATGGTGAAGACGCAGTACCGTGGAAGCTATGTGTACCGACCCCACAGAGACGCAGAGTGCTGGCGGAAATTCATGACACACCATGCGCAGGACACATGGGCGTTCGAAAATCTATTGCACGAGCGACGACACGATATTACTGGCCCGGAATGTTCAGAGACGTAAGAAAGTACGTACAGCAATGTCATGGATGTCAGGTATACAAACCTAGTCAACAACAGGCCGCGGGTAAGATGTTAACTAAAATTCCAGAAGAACCGTGGGCAACAGTGTGTGCAGACTTTGTTGGTCCAATGCCACGCTCAAAACATGGTAATACAATGGCATTAGTTTTCGTTGACAGATTTTCAAAATGGGTGGAGATAATGGCAATTAGAAAGGCAACAACAGAAAGCGTAGTACGAGGATTTAGAGAGATAATTTTGGCACGATTTGGCATTCCAAAGGTATTAATCACAGACAACGGAGCGCAGTTCGTGAGCAAACGTTTTAAGAAGTATTTGGAGGAGCTTGGCGTAAAACACCAGCTGACAGCACCATACACACCGCAGGAGAATCCGACAGAAAGAGCGAACCGCAACATCAAGAGGATGATAGCACAGTTTTCAGGGATAGAGCAGAGAACATGGGACGAGCTTATACCAGAGATAACACTCGCATTAAACACAATCGTATGCGAATCGACAGGGTACAGTCCAGCATATGTAGTACAAGGCAGAGAACCAAGGATTCCCAATAGCCTTTACGACGAGCATACATTCGGTACAGGTGAGAGAGTAGCTAATCCAGCCGAGAAATCAATGAAGATGAAGGAGATATTCGAGATGGTACGACGGAAGCAAGAGCGAGCATCAGCGGAGCAAGCAAAGCATTATAATTTAAGAAGAAGGCAATGGCGACCGGCTATAGGCGACCTAGTGCTGGTAAAAGAGCATCAGCTGTCAAAAGCGGTGGATAACTTTGTAGCCAAACTAGCGCCCAGGTACAGTGGACCCCATCGGATAACGAACTTTGTATCACCAGTGATCGTAGAGCTAGACAAAGTTTTCAGAGGAAGGAGGAGGACAGCCCACTTAAGTGAGCTGAAAGCATACCACGCAACAGACGCCGCCGACAATAATGAATCCATAAAGCAAAGGAATGAACAGGGTAACAAGAAGAACGCTAGTGAAGATCAAATCCCGTCAACATCGTCCAATCGAACAACAAACAATATCCCCGAGGCACAACAACAGAGAGAGAACAGCGAGGTAGCCATCTGTGGTACGCTCACACGAGTCAGCGAAGAGACCGGGAGGCAACGAGGAGAGAACCAAAGTACAAACCAACAACTGATAGTATACAGAGACGCTCAAGTGCAAAACAATACGGGGAATCAGGTACGAACATCTCCAGGAAATCAGGTACGGGTCGCTCGAGGAACCCAAGTACAGATCGCCAGAGGACCGATACCTGGAGCAAGATTACACATAGGAAGACAGTTTGCTATAGCAGCCCTAAATGAACACACACCCAGAGACAACTCCGGAATAACGGATTATTACGTGAGATTCTACTGCAACTCGAATCAAATCGGTAGTAACGTACACGCCCAACCGCAACAGTATCAAATCATACACGAAGAAATTTCATTTCAAGAAGTACCCGAACTTCGGATCAACCACTGAAGCGCGGTAAACTCTAACCACAATTACATAATCACATAAATATACCCTGTAACTAGGCTCATGATATACCACATTTTTTTTAAATCCACCATATACGGTGAGAGCACCCTAAGGAAAATCCACCAGTTTTTTATTTTATAGACTGGAGTCACACACCGCCGATGGGAAGGGAAGCAAAACGCCAACAACGAAAAACGACAGCGAATTATTAAGCCGTATGGCCAGCGAGGTCAACGGCAGCCTCAACAAACACAACGACGACAGCGAAATATTAAGCCGTATGGACAGTAAGGTCAACGGCAGCCTCAACGACAACAACAACCATGACGACAGCGACGACGAAGGCAGTGTGAGCGAACACTTCTTCCGAGTACGGATCACACGCACCGGCACGGTGACCGTAAGCTTCGCTGCGGTAGGTGAGGGGGGAGTGTGAGGACCCCAAAACCGAGGGTTTTGTACCCTCACAACATATACCTATTTTTCATTTTTCTTACATACATGTTATACAGGAATTGAATTTAACTCTGAATTTATACATTTTTATGACATGAATTATACCTTTATGAATTACACGTCAAAACAAATACATGCGGTCGCATATTGAATTATTATTTACTAAATTGAAGGATAAACCAGACTTGCGCAATTTTGCACGCAAGCACAATATTTACATTTTTCGCCCACATAAGTTTCAAATATAGGAACCCTGGACGGACTGGGTATACCTCAGCAGGAATTAGTCCGTCACATACATACATAGCATTCGTTGCGCTATTTAACTTCGAGCGTAGTTTTAGAGGTATGTATGGATGTATGTATGTATTTTCACTTCATATCATTAGACTGGGTCGATTTATTAACCGATAACGCGCCATCGATTTTTCGATAGGATTTAAAAAAAAAAAAAAATGTAAGGCGCGATAACCTCCGAAGAGATCTAAGGCCGAGCTCTTGATTTTTCCCTACAAATTGGCCGGACGGGGCCTACATGTTTTATGCCGACTCCGAACGGCATCTGCAAGGCAGATGAGTTTTCACTGAGAGCTTTTCATGGCAGAAATACACCCGGAGCGCTTGTCAAACACTGCCGAGGGGCGACCCCGCTTAGAAAAATTTTCTTCTAATTGAAAAATTTTATTTCTCTCCATCGGCCTCACCTGCAGTACTCGTAAACAAATTATATGTAAATCATGCCTATGCTAGTGGAAGGTGATAGCGTGAAAGGAAGCGAAAAGAAAGATAGGAAAGAAGAGGCCCGTCAAGGCCAATTGAAGTCTGCCCTCCAAATTCTACGTAGTGTACGTAGAACCAAAGTTATTCCTTCAAAACGTTATAAACATATTCACATTCCTTTATTTAGTTCAGATATTAACCTACTCTTATATCTACCCATATATGTATTAATAATTTTCTTATACTAACTCCTCGTTCACAAAAAAACAGCAGTTGGCATATCTGCACTTAGGCCTGCCTATGTGCAAAGAAGAAAAGAAAAGGTGAAACTACCTTACAAGTTAATTTCAAAAAAAATTCATAAAAAAATTTTTTATATTAAACTTTTTTAAGTGGTGTAAACTTCAAATACGTGAGGATTCAATTCAATAAAATTAATCGAGCTTAGTAGATATGGAGTTACAGAGCCTATCATAAAACTATAAAAATAAAAAATTATAAAAATAAAAAAAATAAAAATAAAATCCAATCATAACTCCGTTTATTTTTCGGTAGTGGTTCTAGTTCAATGACCGCCGCTGTTGGGTATTTAATCCCCAAACTAATCCCTCTCTCAATATTCCAACAGGCAGCAAAAAAAACGTATGATAAGAAAAACATGCAAAAATAAAATATGTATGTAAAATTGTATGTATCTGTATATACATAATTATGGGTATTATATTTATGTGCTAGCACTTACCGGTTTATCCCACGATGAGGCGCCGCATCTACGAGAGCAGTGCTAAAAATTTTATATATATATATCCATATATATGTACATAAAGAAGACTCATTAAAAGGAAAGCTAAGTGAATAATCTGATTTCCAATGCCTAACGTTGGCTGGATCTCAGAGAGGAGTTATTTTGGAAGCACTTCCGCCTTTAGTCATACGGTTGTGGGCTGGATTACAACAGCCAATTCTATTTCGGGATTTACGGCGGTCAGAAAAAATGGTTTAAAATAAGGAAACAAGAAGAAAAAAACCTCAAAATGGGGTTAAAAGTGCACAGAAGGTGAAGTGAAAAAAATTATTGAGTGCCTTGTGACGGGGAAGATCTGGTTCGTTCAACCGGACCTAAGTGCGGATTACAGGTGCGTCAAAGAAGAAAAAAAAAGGAATGAAGAAGAAGGGGATTGGGAAATCAAAGTTCCGATTACATCAATCGAAATCTTCCTCCTCCCTGTTTTTCCTTTTTTTTTTTTTTGTTTTTGAAATATATTGATTTGACCAAAAGAAACACAAAAAAAAATGCAGCAAAAAAATCAAAAGCTAGATAGTGGGTGCAAAGGAAGTTAAACCGTGAAAACAAAACGTCGTGAATTATTAAAAAGTTTAACCAAAAAAAAAAAAACGTTTTCCCTGGAACTCCCCCAAGGAGGGTTAGCCTAACAAGAAAAATTCGCTGTTATGTATATACATAAGGTTATCATATAGTCTTAATATAAATATATGCATACGTAAATGGTTCGCCGCCAGTCTTCTCTCTGTGTGTTTGTTGTGGTTGTCGCTGGGCTGATGCTGTGCTCTGGCCTCGTTGGTCTGGTGCTTAAGTACTACTTTATTTGTATCGCCGGTGTCGTTCTCTAAATAACATAGCTTTAGGGGGGTATAAATATGCTGCAATTGTTTATTGCCTCCAGGCAGTTCAGCTGCAGGAACCTCTCGACTGCTTATTAGTTTAACGGCCTTTCGTTGAGGCCCAGCAATACTCCTGCGGGGTGAGGATTTGAAATAGACAACGTATATTAGCATCTACCATTGGCATTGATTTTACACCATCTAATTATTTTATATAGATTTTATTCACTTTCAGTTTATCTCATTTACTTAAAATTTTTTGTTCACTATATTACTAGCCTTCACTTACATTTTACATTATTTTATTAAATTTATTTTTAGGTTTTATTTAAATTCTAAATTATTTTATTAAATTCATTTTTAGGTTTTATTTAAATTCTAAATTATTTTATTAAATTTATTTTAAGGTTTTATTTAAATTCTAAATTATTTCATTAACTTTATTTTTAGGTTTTATTTCAATTTTAAATTATTTCATTAGATTTATTTTTAGGTTTTATTTAAATTTGAATTTATTTTACTAAATTAAATTTTTAGGTTTTATTTAAATTTTAAATTATTTTATTAAATTTTTTTAGGTTTTATTTAAATTTGAATTCATTTTATTGAAATAAATTTTTAGGTTTTATTAAAATTTTTAATTATTTAAAAATGGGATTTTATTTAAAAATAAAAAGGAGGGAAATAGGATTTTATATAAAAAAAAGGGAATGCACTTCTTTTTTTTTCTTTACCTCAGCGGCGGCAGGTTGCTTACGTGTCCTTTGGCCATACATAGATTAGGACGGCCAAAGGAGAAATTGCTTTCGCGCGCATACACCCATACATACACATAAAGTAAGGTTTGCAATGGTTGTATATCAGAATATCAGATGGTTTGAGCGTTCGACGTGGCTTAAAAATTTTTGACGTAGATATGCATGGTTCGACATAATCGGAAGTGCTTGAAGTTTGACCGTAAATATGTTGCGCGCAACCAAAACGTAGGTATGCATGGTTGTACATATGTATGCATCACTTTTTGCCGTAATGCCACAGTGCCACAGGCTGTCGTTACAACTCCTGATGAACAAAAATTTGAACCGCTCCAACAAATATATATAGATAAAAGCAAGTAAATCAATAAAATTACATAATTAAATAAATAAATGTAACAAGATAAACGAATACTGTGGAATAAATAAAAAAGTGAATAAAACTATGACAACAACAAAAAATTGCACATGCACCCTAATTTGTTTCGTTGTCAGCATGACCCTAGTTCCTAAAATTCTTTTTCTTTGTACCTCTAGATTACGGCTTAAAAGTCTAAACTTGCCACACCAGCCACCATCATTTAGTGCCACTACGTTTACAACCACACACAAATACCAAAAAAGGCAGGGTAGTAATATAAAGGGAAGAGGAAACATACAGATGGTGCCGGACTTCACCTCAATGGAATAGAGGGGCATCGTGACGCTCCTTTCCTGGCACCTCGAACGCACACGAGAGGGAGGAGAGCAGTTAGCTCCGTTGCAGAATTTGTTTTTTTTGCTCTTATTAAATACCTTTGTTGAAGCTGTTTTAAATTAAGTTAAAAAACCAATTTTCTCAATTTAGTTCTGTGGTTTTTGGATATGTTCAATTATTATTTCATCTGAATTTAGCTTGTTGAAGCTGTTTTAAATTAAGTTAAAAAACCAATTTTCTCAATTTAGTTCTGTGGTTTTTGGATATGTTCAATTATTACTTCAGCTGAATTTAGTAGTTTACTTTCACTTCTAATTTTTATTTTGTTAATTTAAGTTGATTATGGAAATATTTTGATGAATTTTGTTCCGAATGTCACCATGAATTTTTTTATAACACCCTAACAGTTAAGATTTTGTTCCTAATTATTAACAACTTTTTTATTGCGCTCATTTTCTTTATTTCTTTTTGCTTCCCTTTCTTTTTCTATCAACTTAATACTTTGTCTGTTACTTTTTATATTGCTTCCTAAAATGTTTCCTATTTTTTTTCTTCTTCTTATAATTCATATTATAATTCATACCTAAAGCCTTTGATTAGGACCGCGACCACGGATACAAACAACATTATATAGTAAATCATTTGCTCTCATACCTCCCATTGTAGACTGGAATACTTTCCAACATTGGTTTGTAGGTATATGTATGTATACGTTCTTTTGCAGCCACGCTCTCTCTCCGACGCAGGCGCCTCCGTCGCGGGATACCGAGTGCTAGAGTTCTAATTTAATAACATGATCAAAGGGGATTGATATAATAAGAGACGTCAGTTCATACTTTTTGTGAAATTTATTTGTTATGTCTCATTGGAGGGCTAATTTTAAATAGCTTCTTCACATTTTCATGAGGTACTTTTTATTGTTTTAAGGGATGCTATTAATTAAACAATTCATCCTCTTTCCAACAATCACAATACATATAAAATAAACTTCTTGAAAATGTGTAGAAGGTAATTTTTTAATACCCGCCAATCAGGTATATTACAAATGAAAATCGAACTGACGTCTCTTACTATATTAATCCTCTTTGACCTGACCATAATAGTATACATACAAACATACGCATATATCCATTGTTTTTAAACAAACCTACCGGAAGCCAGCAGAGGCTAAGGAGTTATTGGGCTACAGTGGCGGTGCGATAACGAAGACATTAATGGCCTTTAGTGATTTTCAACTCTAATTTTCTTTTTACGTTAAAGTCCTTTTCATTTTTATTCAATAGTTTTAAATTTCATTTTTCATTTCGATTATCCTTTGGTTTTTAAGATTTTTGCGTTCATAATTTTGCTATTAAATAAACTTTTCATTTTGACTTTCGGTGTCTTGATTTTTCTTTGAATTTCGTAACTTGCTTTTCGTTCTAATCTTATAACTTAGTTTCCTTTTCTTTTTCCCTATTATCCTTCATTAAGCAACTTATATTTTCATCATTATTATTTTTAGTTACACATATATATTATATAGAATTAGTTTCAATCAATTAGCCTTAAGGAAAAATCAATATTGGCGAAGTGTTAAATTTATTTATCATTATTTTATTTATTTATTTATTTATTTAATTAATAAAAAGTTTTTACAGTTTGACCGAAATTCAAACTCTCACTTTTATTGGTTTAATTTGTTGAGTCTATCTCACAATGATCGGCTAAAAAACGTTCAATTGGTGTGGGTGTTGCACGAGTGAAATATAGGGGACGTGAATGTGAGACGACTGTGACAGACTAGAGAGGCTAGGGGCATGGGACATTAACTGACAGACAAATATCAGGCTAAGGGGCGTTGCTAAAATTTCGGAGTCAGAGCAAAGCTCAAGCCTGCGTCGAGGTATTGCGCAGAAGGGGAGGGATGACTCCGCCTAACACGGACAGACCTTTTCTTTCTGCTTTTCTTTATTAACGTACATTTCAGGCATGAACACTCTTTTTGTTTATATAACTATAGGTAAGGTGAGCAAAAACTCACCCCAGCCGCCGAGCTAGCAGTGGTTTGCCAGCATGCCACATGCCACCTCCGCCTTACCCCAACAGTCAGTTATACAACAATGGCGCCCAACGCAATAGTCCAGTTTGGATTTTATTGGTTTAATTTTTCTCATTTTTATACTCAGTTGAGCAGAGCTCACAGAGTATAATAAGTTTGAGTGGATAACGGTTGGTTGTACAGGTATAAAGGAATCGAGATAGTATAGACTTCCATATATCAAAATCATCAGTATCGAAAAAAAATGTTATTGAGCCATGTCCGTCCGTCCGTCAGTCCGTCCGTTAACACGATACCTTGAGTAAATTTTGAGGTATCTTGATGAAATTTGGTATGTATGTTCCTGGGTACTCATATCAGATCGCTATTTAAAATGAACGAAATCGGACTATAACCACGCCAACTTTTTCGATATCGAAAATTTCGAAAAACACAAATAGTGCGATAATTCATTACCAAAGGCGGATAAAGCGATCAAACTTGGTAGGTTAAATGAACTTATGACGCAGAACAGAAAATTAGTAAAATGTTGGACAATGGGCGTGGCACCGCCCACTTTTAAAAGAAGGTAATTTAAAAGTTTTGCATGCTGTACTTTGGCAGCCGTTGAAGATATCATTATGAAATTGTGCAGGAACGTTACTCCTATTACTATATGTATGCTTATTAAAAATTAGCAAAATCGGAGAACGAACACGTCCACTTAAAAAAAATTTTTTTAAAGTCAAATTTTAACAAAAAATTTAATATCTTTACAGTATATAAGTAAATTATGTCAACATTTTCAACTCCAGTAATGATATGGTGCAACAAAATACAAAAATAAAAGAAAATTTCAAAATGGACGTGGCTCCGCCCTTTTTCATTTAATTTGTCTAGGATACTTTTAATGCCCACTCCACAAGGTTCGAATCGAGCTCAAGGCCAGAACAATAATTTTTTTCTAATGATAATTATTGTTATTTTTTAATTTTTCTAAATTTGAAAAATTGTATTTTGTTTTTGGAATAGTAAGTAGAAAATTTTTCAGACAACCTGCCATAGCTGCGCAGATAGATCCATTTCGAAAGGTGCTAAGCCTTCACCATCAGTACGCTTTATGCATGCTGCGCTAACCATTTATCTATACAGCGGTGGTTTGTTTGACTGGCAAAGCCTTGAGCTCGATTCGAACCTTGAATTATTTATCAATAGGCCGATAAAAACAAAAACAAAAATGCCATAGTTCTATACCAAATACGAAAAAAGGGATGAAACATGGTAATTGGATTGGTTTAATGACGCAAAATATAACTTTAGAAATAAACTTTGTAAAATGAGTGTGACACCTACCATATTAAGTAGAAGAAAATGAAAACGTTCTGCAGGGCGAAATCAAAATCCCTTGGAATCATGGCAGGAATACTGTTCGTGGTATTGCATATATAAATAAATTAGCGGTACCCGAAAGATCATGTTCTGGGTCACCCTGGTCCACATTTTGGTCGATATCTCGAAAACGCCTTCACATATACAACTACCACCATTCTCTTTTAAAACCCTCATTAATACCTTTAATTTGATACCTATATCGTACAAACACATTCTAGAGTCAGCCCTGGCCCACCTTTATAACGATATCTCGAAAAGGCTTCCACCTATAGAACTAAGGCCCACTACCTTTTAGAATACTCATTAACACCTTTCATTTGATATCCATATCGTACAAACAAATTCTAGAGTCACACTTGGTCCACCTTCATGGCTATATCTCGAAAAGGTGTCCACCCATAGAAATAAGGCCCACTCCCTTTTAAAATACTCATTAACACCTTTCGTTTAATACCCATATTGTACAAACGCATTCTAGAGTCACCCCTGGTCCACCTTTATGGTTATATCCCGAAAAGGCGTCCACCTATAGAACAAAGGCCCACTTCCTTTTAAAATACTCATTAACACCTTTCATTTGATACCCATATCGTACAAACAAATTCTAGAGTCACCCCTGGTCCACCTTTATGGCGATATCTCGAAAAGGCGTCCACCTATAGAACTAAGGCCCACGCGATTTTAAAATACTCATTAACACCTTTCATTTGATACCCATATCGTACAAACAAATTCTAGAGTCACCCCTGGTCCACCTTTATGGCGATATATCGAAATGGCGTCCACCTATAGAACTAAGCCCACGCCTTTTAAAATTCTCATTAACATCTTTCATTTGATACCCATATCGTACAAACAAATTCTAGAGTCAGCCCTGGTCCACGTTTTTGGCGATATCCCTAAATGGCGTCCATCTATAGAACTATGGCCCACTCTCTCTTAAAATACTCTTTAATACCTTGCATTTGATACACACGTCATACAAACACATTCAATGGTTACCCTAGGTTCATTTTCCTACATGGTGATTTTCCCTTATTTTGTCTCCATAGCTCTCGGCTGAGTATGTAATGTTCGGTTGCACCCGAACTTAGCCTTCCTTACTTGTTAGTACTAGTTTCAGTTTTTCATTTCCTTGCAATTTCCTTTTCTTTACGTCCTTCATACCGTTCAAATCTCTATTTCATTTAGCGTCTTTTGTAATTTCTCCTTATTTCATTTCTTTCATACTCTTCTTTATTTCTATGACAGGACAGGTGACCATTGTAGTGGCAGCATCGCTTGGATAAGTCCGATGCGATTTATTCCACTACAACCAATATGAGGAGGGATAATCAGTTTACCGTAGGAGTTCCTTATTAGGAGCTGCAACGCTGCGTAAGTGGGATCTTACAGTAAAGCTAGTATGAGATGTCCAGACAAAGCTTGATACTGGTTTGCCAGTAAAAAGTTCAGTTTTTTGTAAGCTTACGCATCGGGTCAAAAACTATCACTGGCGACGAGGTGAAAAAGTAAATGACGCGCTAAGTTAATTTGAATCACATATTAACGAAATTGTGGTTAGTTAAAGTGAATTAATTTAGAAACTGTTACTCGAACAACAACAGTTTGCAAAGAATTTATTGCAGTAACAAAATGATTGGATGGAATCCATCCTCAAAAATCAAGCTGGTAGTGCAAAAAATAGTAGCAGCCAAACGATAGTGCCGTCGTTTCACAGTTTTTCTAAAGACCAGCGAACAAGGGATTCTTATTTAGAAGAGTTGCAACAACATTTCGGTGCTTATAATGTAACTTGCGCTGAAAAGCAAAAATTGATTTTCCTTGCCTGGACAGGCACGGAAATTTTCGAACTTTTGAAAAATCTCTTCGGAAGTGCACAATTACAGCAACAAACATACAGACAGCTAACGGAAAAGCTAACAGAACATTTTGAAGCAAAACGGCACATTGTCGCAGCTCGATATGATTTTTTTAAACGTGAGATGAAACCAAAGCAAACATATAGAGAATATGTCGCTGACCTCCGCGATGTAATTTTGTGTGCTCTGCAATGAATTGCTCTTACAATTTCGTGGACGAGATGATTCGTGATCAAATAATCATACACACTCCGCACGATGCTGTACGCACAGCTTCCTTGCAAAAGGTTAAACCTTGCCTTGCCGATATTATTCTCATCACTGAGTCGTTCGAAGCTACAGAAAAAACAATTGCGGAAATTAAAGAAAAGGTGTCCGAAACGAAATGCTGTCAATACAAAAAATTGCACAGACAAAAAGAATACCAATACTAATAGCAAAAATGAGAAGCCAAAATTTAAATCGTGCTCAGGTTGCGGTAGCTCTCATGCTCGGCATAGCTGCAAATTTCGGAGTGAAGTTTTTAACAAATGTGGAGAAAGCGGCCACATTACAAATGTTTGTATGACAAAGCAAATTAAAAGAAATAATCAAAGCAAATGCAAGAAAAGTAAAGATAATGAAGATCGAAGCATAAATACTGTAGACACAGTGTTTAGTGTAACAGGCGTTGTTAAAACCCAAAATAGCAAAAACTATATCGACTTGGACATTTTTGGAGAAAAGGTAAAGGTTTAGAGTATCAAAAAGAACATTACTTGGATTCGGTTGTAAGCAAATTCCCGTGATGGGTGAGATCTGTGCACAGGTAAAATGTGGAAATCAAGAAGACATTGCAGAATTCGATGTAGTAGATGTTAAAGCCGGAGACAATCTTTTCGGTTTGGATATTTATTCAAAAAGTTCGGGGTTGAAATAAAACAATTTTGTAATGTCGCTGAAGGGGAAATGAATGAAGTGAAGGCACTTTGAGAAAAATATGGTGAAGTGTTCGAGCCTGCACTAGGTACAATAAATAATTTAAAGCTTAAATATATCTCAAACCAAACGCTGTGCCTAAATTTTATACATCACGTCAAATACCGTTCTCTCAAATGTCTAAATTCAAAAAAGAAGCCGAAAGGCTGAGAAGTGCGGATACCTGGAAACCGTTAAAATTTTCTCAATGGGCTTCGCCCATAGTGTTAGCACCAAAGCCGGATGGCACAATAAGAATATGTGGAGACTTCAAACAAGCTATCAATTCTCAAATTGGTATCGAGCAGTATCCGCTCCCAACACGTGAAAGTATACTCCACACTATTCGCTGCGGCAAACAATTTTCAAAAATTGATCTCAAAGATGCGTACCTTCAAATTGAGTTGGATGGTAACTCGAAGGCTATTATGGTAGCCAGCACGCCGTTGGGCTTATTTTAATACCCATGCCTCGTATACGGTATTGCTAGTGCCCCGGCAATATTTCAAAAACATCTTGACCAGTTACTCTACGGCATCGAAGGTTACGGCAACTATCTCGATGATATCATTATGACTGCGGCAACATTCGAGGAGCATCTGCAGCGCCTAGAAAAAGTTCTGCATATTTTTGGGGCCAATGGAATTAGGTGTAAGAAACAAAAGTGTTTTTTACTATAAGATAAAATTGAATATCTTGGTCGGCAAATCAGCGCAGAAGGTGTACTACCAGACGATTCAAGTCTAAAAGCAGTAAGAGACCTGCAACCTCCAAAAAATTTGAAACAAGTAGAAGCGTTTATAGGTAAGGTCAATTATTACCATTCATTTATACCAAATTATTCACAACTATTTGCGCCAATCAATAGGTTGCGCCGAAAAAATTTAAAGTTTGCATGGGGAAACAAGCACCAAAAAGCTTTTATGGCCCTTAAACAACATACACAGCTGGCACATTTTGACGAGAAATTACCATTAGTTCTTGCCACCGACGCTTCGTCTTATTGTATTGGCGCTGTGGTTTTGCACACATACGCCGACGGGGGCGAAAGGCCAATTGCGTTTGCCTCAAAAACATTAGACAAACACCAGTAGTTACGCTATAGTCAGATTGAAAAAGAAGGTCTTTCAATAATTTTTGGGGTGAAACGTTTCCATCAATATCTTTTCGGGAGACAATTTACGTTAATTGCGGACCATAAACTATTAGTTAATATATTTAACCCAAGCAGTCAGTTGCCATCCATGACCTCACACCGTTTACGACGATGAGCGATTATGATCATGGCATACCAGTACAGAGTGAAATATCGTAACACTTCTGAACATGGCAATCCGGATGCTTTGTCAAGGCTTCTTCTCGGATCAGACGAAACATTCAACAACCATGAAGCATGCTACAATGTAATAGAGCTTATAACTCCATTAAATGAGATCATTGGCGCAAATGCCGATACAGATCCACTTTTGCGTCGAGCTATCCATTTTGTGAAAAACGGGTGGCCAGAGAAGCTTACTTCAGAAAACTGTGACCTTCAACCATTTTTCAATAGGAAACATGCATTCACTATTGCCAACAATATACTCTGCTTGCAAACTGGATGTACGCGTGTTGTCATTCCATATAAATTGAAACAGCGAATTCTAAACCTCTTGCACGACGGGCACTAGGGTACGTCGAAAATGAAACAGCTTGTAAGACAACATGTATGGTGGGTCATTATAGACAAGGATATTGAGAACCTGGCAAATCTATGTGACATTTGTAAAGCCGTCAACCCTGCCCCAGCCAGGAAGTACGAATCGTGGCCTGAACCAATCCATCTATGGGAAAGGATTCATATCGACTTTGCTGGGCCATTTTACAACTCCATGAGGTTCATTTGTGTCGACGCTTTCTCTCAGTTTCCTTTTATCGTCCAAATGTCAACAATGACCTCAGCTAATACAATAGCTGAGTTATCATCAATATTTGCGATTGAAGGAATTCCCAATACACTAGTGAGCGATAAGGGACCGCAACTCACGTCTAATGAATTCAAGTCTTTTTGCGCTCAGTTAGGCGGAAAGGTTTGTTATGATCTCCAAAACCGCCTTACAAAAAATTTTAATGATGGCTTAAAAATAAATGCTGGTGTGACAAAATATTTATCCACTTATCGACTTTTCCGAGTGCCAGCGGTAAATCTCCTGCTGAACTTCTCCATGGCCGACAGGTTCGCACCCTTTTAAGCCAAATTTATGATAGACCGAGGAAAAAGGCAGAAACACCGAACAATAAATCGCCGAACTTTGCAAATCAATATGTTTTTGCTCGTAACTATGCCAAAGCGGAAAAATGGGTAAAGGCGAAATTTGTACGAATACTAGGCAAAATGGTTTTTGTAGTAAAAACTTCGAGTGGGTATTTCGAACGTCATACAAACCAATTAAAAGCACGCCAAAGTTCGGATTTCGATTCCAGTAGGATAAAATTCTTCATCGTCAACAAGCGATAAATCGTCGCAACCCCAAAATACCTCTACGACAACCTCGACCTTCACGGAACAATCTCCCCTAGCTGACCAAAACGCAGCACCATCAAGACATTTTCCAATTCGACATAGCTCTCGTGTTAAACAAGAAGTAGAATGCTATACAACTCCAGATTTCCGGAAATTAAATTTAAATATTTAAAAATATTAATCAAATTAATTTGTAATTTAACACAGTTAAGAATCTCGCAGGGTGCAGTAGTGTTATAATAAATAAATATATGAGTAATTTAATTATCTAAAATTATCGATACTAAAATAAAAAGAATAGAATTAGTTAAATAATCGAAGTACTAAGCTTTTGAAATTAATAACCCAGAGCATAGCCCCAATGCTGACTCTTATTACTAACTTTTCTATAACAACATTAACCTTTCCCAGCTCGTGGAAGATAGCGAAAGTCATTGCAGTTGCTAAAAAACTGTCGGCTACTTTGTCGACAGATTTTCGGCCGATCAGCACAAATTGCCAGCACAAATCACAGATTACCTTAATGCCAATGGACTCCTAAGTGAAAATCAGTCTGGTTACAGAGCATTCCATAGTAGCAATACTGCCTTGCCTTAAATTATGGAAGACATTCGTCAGCGTATGACCGGGTGATTTAACTATTCTGGCGCTCTTGGATTTTTCCAAAGCTTTCGGTACAGTGGATCATCCTATTCTTTTAATAAAACTAAGTAAATACTTAGGTTTCTCATGTAGTGCTGTGAGATTGCCAGAAAATTAGCTACGTAATCGGTGGCAGAAGTGGTGGTTGGCAGCAGTTGCTCGGAAATGAAGCTTCTTGATTCGGGGGTGCCACAGGGATCAATACTTTGTCCGATCTTGTTTACGATGTTTATTAATGATATGACTTATTGCTGCGCTCACGTATATTTATCTTAGTTTTCAGAATGAATGAAGACCTTGAAAGTATCTTTTCTTGGGCAAATGATAACAAACTAAATCTTAACGCGTCCAAGACAAAGGCCATATGTTTTACATATTCCTGGCAATTGGTTGAAACATTGCCATCACATTCCTTACAAGCACGTCAATCAGTTATGAGCCTATTGTTACTAGCCTTGGGTTTAAATAAAATTTGTATCTTAGGTGAAAGGACCATATAAACTATATTTTGAGCAAAATATACTTTGTATTAAAAAAGTTGTGGTACACTGCGGACTTTTTGCCAATCAATGTTAAATTAAAGCTGGTGAAAACTCTTATAGTTCCACTCTTATAGTTCATTTGGGGCGACCGTATTCAGTAATATTGATTGTGAGTCACAGATAAAGTTGCAACTTGCTTTAAATAACTGTGCTAGATATATATTTTCCACACGCAAATTTGACCATATATCGGAGTTCTCCATCAAAATCCTTAATTTTAGCCTTGTAATTTTTTAAATTACCGTAATTTAGTCTTCGTAAATGAATTAATTAATAGAAGGCAGCCTGATTATCTTTTTAGAAATCTAAGTTTTTCTCGATCAGAAAACTTGCAATCTTATTGTTCCATGGTATAGATATCTCGCATCATCTAGAACATTCTTTGTTAGTGCTGTCAATCTTTGGAACTCATTACCAAAAAAATTAAAAATGAACGCAATAGTAGACGCTTTAAATTGGCATTATTTGAATATTTGCAATAGCAGGAAAAGTATATAACTGTTTCCCACAACTTCATTTTATTAATATTGTTCAACTAAATTATCTATATAATCAATCTATGCATACAATACATATATATACATGTATAGTATGATTTATATAATTTTTCTTCTCCTTTCTTTTGCTGTCTTAGCTAACTTTAAAAGAAAAACCTTGTATAATTAAGTAATTTATTACTTTGTAATCGTATCTTAACATATATATACTTACTATTTTAATTTCCAAATGTTGATGTACTTTAAGAGACAATAGTCTTACTTGTACAATTTATTAAATAAATTAAATTAAATTAGACGTTTTTGGTTGCAGCCCATTGTTGAAGCTGCCGTGCAAATAGTTACAGCCCTGTTTGCTCGTGAGGTTTACAGTGAATCTGCGCCACAGACCATACAACAGAGTATGGCAGCCAAGCTTAAGGTCAAGGCCTATCGACTTGATGTGCTATACTCGACTGACATGACTTGTAGGAGAGACGTAGCTGACTTGGACTTAGACAAATTAACAAATTACAGGCGGGCAGCTCACATCCATTACGACCTTGCCGAAGTGCAACACCAACACACACCAAGCGTATTAGTAAAAAAAGAGAGAAAAATATATATAGCAACAGCCACATCAAAAAATATATATACATACACATATATAACTATTATTTGCATTTTCAATTTATTATTATTTTTTTTATTATTTATTATTATTTTTAACAAATTTTAAATTCGGATTTATTTTCAAGTTTCTATCTTGTTTTGTGTTTCGGTAATATCAAACTTTGAAATTTTGAATTGTTCAAGTTCTTTACTTCTGAACCTGCGTTACTCACTGAGTTACATTCTTTTGAATTTTTTTATTTAGTTTCTAAGTTAATCTTTTCAAGAAAATCACCTTTGGTTTTCTTCTAAATAGGTTCATAAAAAGGTTTTAATTATCACCTCCTTGTTTGTCTGGTTTTTTGGTGTTATCTAATAAACAATCTTATTAGTGAAATCCGAATTATTTTTGAAGTTTTAAAGTCGGAGTTGAAATTTTTTACTAACCCTATAGTGACCAATATAGTTTTTGTTGTTGCAAAAAAAAACCTTATTAATAATTTCATAAAAAAAAATAAATGTAAGGCGCGATAACCTCCGAAGAGATCTAAGGCCGAGCTTCTCTTCCAATTTGCGTCGTGCTCCTCTTGATTTTCCCTACAAATTGGCCGGACGGGGCCTACATGTTTTATGCCGACTCCGAACGGCATCTGCAAGGCAGATGAGTTTTCACTGAGAGCTTTTCATGGCAGAAATACACCCGGAGCGCTTGCCAAACACTGCCGAGGGGCGACCCCGCTAAGAAAAGTTTTCTTCTAATTTAAAAACCTTATTTCTAAAACTTTTGATGTTGCTTTGTCCGGGGTGCGAACCCAGGGCATACGGTGTGGTAGGCGGAGCACGCTACCATCACACCACGGTGGCCGCCATTTCATAGTTCCTCTCAGATAGTTGCCAATAGAATGATTGTAACATTCAATATCAATCACCCCACGCTTTTTAATCTGAATTAAATTATTCTGTTAATAACTTAAATTTTATTATAATTTTATTTTGAGGTGATTAACTATAAATGATTGTTTGACCTTCTACTACTGTTATATGAACTCTTTTTAATTGAAAATTATTTTCCATTTTTTAGTTGGTTAGCTATAAAAGCGTGTTTTTTTTTAGTTTTTTTTTTTAAACTATTTTGGAGTTCGAGGGGGGGGGGGAGGGGAAGCATACGTGGCGCAGTGTCGAGTGAAGTTTTTGGAAGGATTGTGTATTGAGGACTTAGATTGTAACAAATTGTCATGAAAGAGTTCTTGTAGTAATGAGTCACTAAATGAAGTAAATAGAATGAGAAATAATAGGCAATTAAAAAAAGACTTAAAGCTTGAAAATAAAATAATTAAAAAAAAAATCTAAGTTAAACGGTTTATTATTGAGGAGTGTCTACCTAATTATTTTCTAGCTTTTAATATTATTATTACTTCATGTAAGTATCGTTTTCAATACAACCGTTTAACTTAACAATTTTTTTAAATTATTTTATTTGGTATAGCACTGTTTGGAGTTTTTGAGCTCGAGCAATAATTTTCGTATTTTTTATTAGTATTTTTATTTAGATAATTAGGGTAGAGGGGGGGAGGCTTCGACAGGTTAAGAGAAAACGATTTTTTAGAGAAACTCGAATGAGAAATAGATAACTCCTTTAATAATTACTGATGCCATGTATGTTTATGACACTTCGTATTTGTGGTTAATATTCCACTTGTTTGTTTTTATACCTTTCATGAAAATGAAATGGTATATTAATTTCGTCACGAAACCCAAAATTGTAAGTCCTTAAAGGAAAATAGATAGACCCAACATTAAGTATACCGAAATAATCAGGTTGAAGAGCTGAGTTGATTTAGCCATGTCCGTCTGTCCGTCTGTCTGTTTGTATGCAAACTAGTCCCTCAATTTTTGAGATATCTTGATAAAATTTGGTGAGCGGGTGTATTTGGGTGTCCGATTAGACATTTTTGGGAACCGGCCGGATCGGACCACTATAGCATATATCCTCCATACAACCAATTTTTCAGAAAAAGAGGATTTTTGTCATATCTTACTCAATTTAACAGATTGAAGCTTCAAACTTCACCATATAATTTTATATATTGCACATATTGTTGCCTGAAAAAATTGATGAGATCAGTCATATATATAGTATATATCCCCCACAACCGATTGTTCAGATAAGAAACTTTTCGTAATTACTGCCCTATTTTAAGAGATAGAGGCTTCAAATTTCAACGAATGCTTACGTATATAGCATATATTGTTGTCTGAAAAAATCATAAAGATCGGTGGTATATATAGTATATATATGGTGGTATATATAGTATATATATATAGTATATATATATATTTTCGCAATTTTAGCCCCATTTTAACAGCTAGAAGCTTCAAATTTCACCGAATGCTTACGTGTATGGCATATATTCTTGTCTGAAAAAATCATAGAGATCGGTTGTATATATAGTATATATATCATTCAACCGATTGTTCAGATAAGAAACTTTTTGCAATTTCTACCCCATTTTAACAGCTATAAGCTTCAAATTTCACGAAATTTACGAAATTATATGGTGAAGTTTGAAGCTTCAATCTCTTAAATTGAGTAAGATATGACAAAAATCCTCTTTTTCTGAAAAATCGGTTGTATGGAGGATATATGCTATAGTAGTCCGATCCGGCCGGTTCCGACAAATGGCTAATCGGACACCCAAATACACCCGCTCACCAAATTTTATCAAGATATCTCAAAAATTGAGGGACTAGTTTGCATACAAACAGACAGACGGACAGACGGACATGGCTAAATCAACTCAGCTCTTCAACCTGATTATTTCGGTATACTTAATGTTGGGTCTATCTATTTTCCTTTAAGGACTTACAATTTTGGGTTTCGTGACCAAATTTATATACCATTTCATTTTCATGAAAGTTATAAAAATAGGTAGGTACTTTGTGTGAGGATGCAAAGCTTCACGTTTTTTGTGGTCTGCATGTAAAAATTATGACTGCGAATCACGTATTTCAAAAATATATGACCTAAACGTAACTATTTGATGAAATTTGATGAATTTTGAAGCTTCTATCCGTAAAAAAGGGGCAAAAATGACAGTTTATATGAAGTATATAATATATATACCACGGATCTCTATGATTTTTTCAGGCAAAAATATATGCTATATGCGTAAGCATTTGGTGAAATTTGAAGCTTCTAGCTGTTAAAACGGGGCAGAAATTGCGCAAAGTTTCTTATCTGAACAATCGGTTGTATGAGATATATACTATGTATACCACCGATCTCAATGATTTTTCAGACATCAATATATGCTATACACGTAAGCATTTGGTGAAATTTGAAGCTTCTAGCTGTTAAAATGGGGAAGAAATTGCGCACAACCGATTGTTCAGATAAGAAACTTTTCGTAATTACTCAGTAACACCTTTCGTTTGATACCCATATCGTACAAACACATTCTAGAGTCACCCCTGGCCCACCCTTATGGCGATATCTCGAAAAGGCGTCCACCTATAGACCTCATGCCCACTCCCTCTTAAAATGCTCAGTAACACCTTTCGTTTGATACCCATATCGTACAAACATTCTAGAGTCACCCTTGGTCCACCTTTATGGCGATATCTCGAAAAGGCGTCCACCTATAGAACTAAGGATTACTCCCTTTTAAAATACTCATTACCATCTTTCATTTGATACCCATATCATACAAACACATTCTAGAGTCACCCCTGGCCCACCCTAATGGCGACATTTCGAAAAGGCGTCCACCTATAGACCTAATGCCCACTCCCTCATAAAATGCTCAGTAACTCTTTTCGTTTGATACCCATGTCGTACAAACATTCTAGAGTCACCCCTGGCCCACCCTAATGGAGATATCTCGAAAAGGCGTCCACCTATAGACCTAATGCCCACTCCCTCTTAAAATGCTCAGTAACACCTTTCATTTGATTCCCATATCGTACAAACACATTCTAGAGACACCCCTGGTCCACCTTTATGGCGATATCTCGAAACGGCGTTCACCTATGGAACTAAGGATCACTCCTTTTCAAAATACTCATTAACAGCTTTCATTTGATACCCATATCGTACAAACATATTCTAGAGTCAGCCCTGGTCCACCTTTATGGCGATTTCTCGAAAAGGCGTTCACCTATAGAACTAAAGCCCATTCCCTTTTAAAATACTCATTACAACCTTTCATTTGATACCCATATCGTACAAACACATTCTAGAGTCACCCCTGGTCCACCTTAATGGCGATATCTCGAAAAGGCGTCCACCGATAGACCTAAGGCCTTCATTTGATACCCATATCGTACAAACAAATTCTAGAGTCAGCCCTGGTCCACCTTTATGGCGATATCCCTAAATGGCGTCCATCCATAGAACTATGGCCTACTCTCTCTTAAAATACTCTTTAATACCTTCCATTTGATACACATGTCATACAACCACATTCCAGGGTTACCCTTGGATCATTTTCTACATGGTGATTTTCCTTATTTTGTCTCCATAGCTCTCAACTGAGTATGTAATGTTCGGTTACACCCGAACTTAGCCTTCCTTACTTGTTTCTTTTAGATTTTATTATCGAAAATCTCTTTAACCATTCGGTGTGAAAATAAAAAGTTTGTAATTAGAATTGAAAAAATCCTCTTTAAATTAAAGAAAATAGTGAAACCAAATTAACTAAGTGCTACTCTTAATCATTTCGGTTCGGAGTCATTGCAAATTAATATCATTTCCACAGGCAATAGTGCCAGATTCAGTGCGACTATCCCTTCGCTATACATTTCTAGCTTTGACGCAACTTTTGCCGAACTTGTTGCAGACAAACTGAACTCTATAGTATCCAGCCCAGGAGCCACCACCACCAGCTTCAACCGCCACCACAGCTAGATCCCACAGCAGAAAAAAAGCAGGTAAATTTTAGATTGTGCCCTCCTAACCAACAGTAATACATTTTTCGAACAAAAACATAAGAAATGTAAGCATAAAATAAACTATAACTGTACTTTTAACGAACATCTAAATTTGAAAAATCAAAGTTAAAAATAAACTTGCTTTGCGCGCGTGAAGTTCCTGGTGGATGTTCAGGTGTGGGCAATATACGTATTATATCCTGCTTTGAAACCAAGTGTCTGTCTTCTACAATTGTCGAAGCCTCCCAAAACATATTGTCGAACCCTCCCCCGTGCACTTATTTTAGATTTTTCGCTCCAAAAAATACATCTTAGTGTTATTGAAAAAGTCTTTAAAAGCAATAAATCTTTATTTTATTGCAATATTAATGGGCAGAAAACTCATGATATATATTGTATATTGTACACTTTACACGCGAATACCTACCAGCAATTTTTACATCAAAACTTTTCCAAAATAAAAAATCTCGTCTGCATACTATCGTCGTTGAACAAGCACTGAATAGCTTTCATGACAACGTCACACTCAATTTGGTTACTGTTTATTTGTGGAATAAGAACAATGGCAGTAATACCGGCGACCAAATTTGAAAAAGTCGAAGCCTCCCTCATGTCGAAGCCTCCATCTTCTACCCTATATTTTTATTCTTTCAACTATAACACAGTGTGGTATAGTTTTTTACTCCTGTTGACTGTGTGAGATTATATATGTTTTTGAGCCTTGTTTGAATTTTGTATTTAAGATGTTGTTGTTGTTGTAGCGGTGTGTTCCGTACGGGTTTTGGTGTGACATTTCCCAAGTATGCATTGTTTATTAACAATTGTTTTTGTTTTATCGGCCTATTGATAAAGTATTCAAGGTTCGATACGAGCTCAAGGCCAGAACAATAATTTTTTGTAATGATTATGGTTTTTTTAATTTTTCTATAATTGAAAAAATTTTTTGGGGTTTTGGGTTGACACGCCTACTGCCTATCTCTGCGAAGAACTTCTCGCCTTCGGCCCCTTAACTTTTCATGTCCGGTCTGCCACGGGGTACGCTTGCTTACGCGCGAGCTAGCTCGCCGGACCGTTGGTTCTTGTGGCACCGCTGCATGGCCGCACCATACAAAAAAAATCGTACCCTCTTTGTTTCTCACCTCTTCGATGGGGACAACACTCAGAACTCCCGTTTGCAATTTACCATAACTCCTCCGAAGTTTGCAGCCGCCGATGGTGTTATTTGGCCAGCCCTCTTATTCCCTCCCTTCCATGGTCGGCAGTGGCCTTATAGTTGTCGGCCACGACTCGCGCCTTATCGTCTATTATCAACTCAAGTCATACATTCGTCCCCTCCCTGTCCGTCCGTCTAACCACATCACATCCGAAATCAAATACCACCAACCTCAATTGATTAAAATAAATAAATAAATGTAAGGCGCGATAACCTCCGAATAGATTTTAGGCCGAGCTTCTCTTCCAATTTGCTTGGAGGTCCTCTTGATTTTCCCTGCAAATTGGCCGGACGGGACCTACATGTTTTATGCCGATTCCGAACGGCATCTGCAAGGCAGATGGGTTTTCACTGAGAGCTTTTCATGGCAGAAATACACTCGGAGCGCTTGCCAAACACGGCCGAGGGGCGACCCCGCTTAGAAAAATTTTTACCGTGCTTATGTTAATAAAATCTGGAAAAAAAAGAATTATACAAAATTCGAAGCTACTCAAACATGTAGCCTATATCATCTACTTGGCCCAGCTTGGCCCGTCGATTGAAATTAGCAAGGGTTAAAATAAGTTGCCCAAAGCGGCACAAGAGAAGCGGTTTTGGAGACCGCAGGGTACTGAGCGTGCAATACGCGCCTGGGACCTACAAGCTATTTGCGGTGATCTTGCAACTATTTATGCGCTCCAATATGTTGGGATGCTGTCGGAGTAAAAGCTGTGGCAAATACCTCTGCAGCTCAAAACCGAGCTGTGATGGTTTCCATGTGAAAACTTCAGGACACGTTCACCTGGTATTTCTGCTAGCAAACTGTCCCCGCACTTCTTGTTTGTGACGTGGGAAGCACGTAGTGACTTACGCCTGCTGGCGATTTATCTATCCAAAGACTGTGCGTTTTCTTAGTAACGGACTGATTAGGTGTCCAGTGCACAGAACTTGCTGTGCCCAAAAAAATTGCAGCTATTACAATTCGCAGCCGGCTGCGCCCACACTTGTTGAAGCCAATCTGCTTCAATAGCTTAATTCTGCCCGCCGTGCTGGCATACAAAAGTGGCCTCTTATTTAGAGCACGCGATGAAATTTGCCAATTGACTTTTGTTGCTTTTCTAGTATTCTAAGATCTGCTTTTGATCACGTCCAACTCCTTGAGCAATCACCAGAAAAAAGGGTAGAATTTTCACGAAACTCATGGCAGCTACTATCTTATCTACAGAAATGTCAAAAACAGCTGAGTTTCACCGGTTTCTAGTAGTATGTTTAAATTGAAACTTTGCACACGTATCAATGACCGACGACAATGCATTAATGTGATGGTGTGGTGACATAAGGTCAATTGGCCTTATTACAACTTTGAATGGCCATAAGTTTGATTGAAACTTTTCACACATATCAAGGCTCGATGACAATACAATAATATGATTGCGTGGTGACATAAGGTCAACGGCCATAAGGTCAATTGGCCTTATTACAACTTTGAATGGCCAGAAGTTTGATTGAAACTTTGCACACGTATCAAGGCTCGATGACAAGGCATTAATGTGATGGTGTGGTGACATAAGGTCAACGGCCATAAGGTCAATTGGCCTTATTACCACTTTGAATGACCATAAGTTTGATTGAAACTTTGCACACGTATCAAGGTTCGATGACAATGCATCAATGTGGTGGTGTGGTTACATAAGGTCAACGGCCATAAGGTCAGTTAGCCTTATTACAACTTTAAATGGTCATAAGTTTGATTGAAACATTGCACACGTATCAAGGCTCGATGACAATGCATTAATGTGATGGTGTGGTGACATAAGGTCAATGGCCACTTTGAATGGCCATAAGTTTGATTGAAACTTTGCACACGTATCAAGGTTCGATGACAATGCATTAATGTGATGGTGTGGTGAAATAAGGTCAACGGCCATAAGGTCAATCGCCCTTATTACCGCTTTGAATGACCATAAGTTTGATTGAAACTTTGCACACGTATCAAGGCAAGATTACAATATATTAATGTGATGGTGTCGTGACAAAAGGTAAACGGCCATAAGGTCAATTGGCTTTATTACCACCTTGAATGGTCATAAAATTGATTGAAACGTTGCACACGTATCAAGGTTCGATGACAATGCATCAATGTGATGGTGTGGTTACATAAGGTCAACGGCCATAAGGTCAGTTAGCCTTATTACCATTTTAAATGGTCATAAGTTTGATTGAAACTTTGCACACGTATCAAGGCTCGATGACAATGCATTAATGTGATGGTGTGGTGACATAAGGTCAACGGCCATAAGGTCAATTGGCCTTATTACCACTTTGAATGGCCATAAGTTTGATTGAAACTTTGCACACGTATCAAGGTTCGATGACAATGCATTAATGTGATGGTGTGGTGACATAAGGTCAACGGTCTTATTACCAACTTATGACCATAAGTTTGATTGAAACTTTGCATACGTATCAAGACTCGATGACAATGCAATAATGTGATTGTGGAGTGACATAAGGCTAACGATAGTTAATTAAGTTATTAATAAAATTTAATTAAATTTTTCGGGATCCTGCCATCTTCGCTGCTCTCGTCTATAATGCCAATGATCTGCCGACCCTTGGTAATTTCGGCGAAAGACCGCGTCCACCCTCCCTGCGTCTCTTTTCGGTGCCGTAGGGTTGGATTCATCCATGGACCGCTGGCATTTCGAGGTTTCATTACTCTCGACTAAAACTGTTAAAATTACTTGAACCAAAAAATTAATAATAAATAATAGTTTTAAAAAACTGAAAAACACGCTTTTATAGCTAACCGAACTAAAAAATGGAAAATAATTTTCAATTAAAAAGAGTTTATATAACAGTAGTAGAAGGTCAAACAATCATTTATAGTTAATCGCCTCAAAATAAAATTATAATGACATTTAAGTTATTAACAGAATAATTTAATTCACAGTAAAAAGCGTGGGGTGCTTGAAATTGAATGTTACAATTATTCTATTGGCTACTGTCTGAGAGGAAAAATATGAAATGTAGTCAAATGCACCCCACGCTTTTTAATCTGAATTAAATTATTCTGTTAATAACTTAAATTGTATTATAATTTTATTTTGAGGTGATTAACTATAAATGATTGTTTGAACTTCTACTACTGTTATATGAACTCTTTTTAATTGAAAATTATTTTCCATTTTTTAGTTCGGTTAGCTATAAAAGCGTGTTTTTCAGTTTTTTAAAACTATTATTTATTTTTAATTTTTTAGTTCAAGTAATTTTAACAGTTTTAGTCGAGAGTAATGAAACCTCGAAACGCCAGCGGTCCATGGATGAATACAACCCTACGGCACCGAAAAGAGACGCAGGGAGGGTGGACGCGGTCTTTCGCCGAAATTACCAAGGGTCGGCAGATCATTGGCATTATAGACGAGAGCAGCGAAGATGGCAGGATCCCGAAAAATTTAATTAAATTTTATTAATAACTTAATTAACTATCGTTAGCCTTATGTCACTCCACAATCATATTATTGCATTGTCATCGAGCCTTGATACGTATGCAAAGTTTCAATCAAACTTATGGTCATAAGTTGGTAATAAGACCTTTTTTTTTTTTAGTTTTTTTTAAACTATTTTGGTGTTCGAGGGGGGGGGGGGAAGCATACGTGCCGCAGTGTCGAGTGAAGTCTTTGGAAGGATTGTGTATTGAGGACTTAGATTGTAACAATTTGTCAGGAAAGGGTTCTTGTAGTAATGAGTCAGTAAATGAACTAAATAGAATGAGAAATAATAGGCAATTAAACAAAGACTAAAAGCTTGAAAATAAAATAATTTAAAAAAAATTTAAGTTAAACGGTTTATTATTGAGGAGTGTGATGACTAGTACCTAGGATGTACCTAATTATTTTCTAGCTTTTAATATTATTATTACTTCATGTAAGTATTTTTTTCAATAAAACCGTTTAACTTAACAATTTTTTTAAATTATTTTATTTGGTATAGCACTGTTTGGAGTTTTTGAGCTGGAGCAATAATTTTCGTATTTTTTATTAGTATTTTTATTTAGATAATTATATTTTTATTCTTTCAACTATAACACAGTGTGTTATGGTTGTTTACTCCTGTCGACTGTGCGAGATTTTATCTGTTTTTGAGCCTTGTTTGAATTTTGTATTTAAGATGTTGTTGTTGTTGTAGCAGTGTGTTACGTACGGGTTTTGGTTTGACATTTCCCAAGTGTGCATGGTTTATTAACAATTGTTTTTGTTTTATCGGCCTATTGATAAAGTATTCAAGGTTCGATACGAGCTCAAGGCCAGAACAATAATTTTTTGTAATGATTATGGTTTTTTTAATTTTTCTATAATTGAAAAAATTTTTTGGGGTTTTGGGTTGACACGCCCACTGCCTATCTCCGCGAAGAACTCCTCGCCTTCGGCCCCTTAACTTTTCATGTCCGGTCTGCCACGGGGTACGCTTGCTTACGCGCGAGCTAGCTCACTGGACCGTTGGTTCTTGTGGCACCGCTGCATGGCCGCACCATACAAAAAAATTCGTACCCTCTTTGTTTCTCACCTCTTCGATGGGGACAACACTCAGACCTCTCGTTTGCAATTTACCATGACTCCTCCGAAGTTTGCAGCCGCCGATGGTGTTATTTGGCCAGCCCTCTTATTCCCTCCCTTCCATGGTCGGCAGTGGCCTTATAGTTGTCGGCCACGACTCGCGCCTTATCGTCTATTATCAACTCAAGTCATACATTCGTCCCCTCCCTGTCCGTCCGTCTAACCACATCACATCCGAAATCAAATACCACCAACCTCAGTTGATTAAAATAAATAAATAAATGTAAGGCGCGATAATCTCCGAAGAGATTTTAGGCCGACCTTCTGTTCCAATTTGCTTGGTGCTCTTCTTGATTTTCCCTGCAAATTGGCCGGACGGGACCTACATGTTTTATGCCGATTCCGAACTTCATATGCAAGGCAGACGGGTTTTCACTGAGAGCTTTTCATGGCAGAAATACACTCGGAGCGCTTGACAAACACGGCCGAGGGGCGACCCCGCTTAGAAAAATTTTTACCGTGCTTATGTTATTAAAATCTGGAAAAAAAAGAATTATGCAAAATTCGAAGCTACTCAAACATGTAGCCTATTCTCATCTACTTGGCTCAGCTTGGCCCGTCGATTAAAATTAGCAAGGTTTAAAAGAAGTTGCCCAAAGCGGCCCAAGAGAAGCGGTTTGGGAGACCGCAGGGTACGGAGCGTGCAATACGCGCCTGGGTTTTGGCAGCCTATCTCCTAAAAGACGTCTAGCTCCGGTGAGCGCTAAAACTATGGTTGTATCACACGCGTGAAACCATGCGATTCACAAATATTACTATGATGAATTTAGTCAAACTATTATTGAAAACTCTCCTTGAAGAGGAGAGGGAAACCAAAGGTATTTGTACTCTCATGTGCAGATAAAATTTTATAATGTACCACGAATGTTCAATGTATTTGCTATTTGCGTTGATCTTGCAACTATTTATGCGCTCCAATATGTTGGGATGCTGCCGGAGTAAAACCTGTGGCAAAGACCTTTGCAGCTCAAAGCCGAGCTGTGATGGGTTCCATGTAAAAATTTCAGGACACGTTCACCTGGTATTTCTGCTAGCCAACTGTCCCCGCACTTCTTGTTTGTGACGTGGGAAGCACGTAGTGACTTACGCCTGCTAGCGATTTATCTATCCAAAGACTGTGCGTTTTCTTAGCACCAGTCCGTTACTAAGAAAGTGTCCAGTGCACTGAACTTGCTGTGTCCAAAAAAATTGCAGCTATTACAATTCGCAACCGGCTGCGCCCTCACTTGTTGAAGCCAATCTGCTTCAATAGCTTAATTCTGCCCGCCGTGCTGGCATACCATAGTGGCCTCTTATTTAGAGCACGCGATGAAATTTGCCAATTAACTTTTGTTGCTTTTCTAGTATTCTGAGATCTGCTTTTGATCACGTCCAACTCCTTGAGCAATCACCAGAAAAAAGGGCAGAATTTTCACGAAACTCATGGCAGCTACTACCTAATCTGCAGAAATGTCAAAAACAGCTGAGTTAACTGCGTTCGCAACATGCAGTTCAAGGTTGTTGCATTAGCTTTAACATGTTTGCAGACAGTTTTAACAGAAAGGGCGTTGAAATAAACAGGGTGATCGCAACAGGGCGACCTGTTTAGAGGCATTTCCTTTGCATGATACCAACCCACCAAACGGCCTTGTGCATCCCCGATCTCATACAGCGAATTGCTTCGAACCGCGAGAATCACCGACTTAAAGTACTTGGCCGAAAGCTTTGCATTATAACATTCCGCAGCGCTACTTAGTGTAAAATTCCTCGGGTAAACTGTTTGGCTAACCCGGTATCTGATAGGACGCGACCTAGTGTTGTAAGCTCGCTGCCCATTCCCGTGGCCTCCTCCAGTCCTTGAATTAGCCTGCTCCTTATCAACGAAAGTCGGCCAGATCCGGACAGCACCTCTACGCTGGCTTCGCCTACTGAATTTATTCTGCGCAGCAGCTCATAAGCATTCCCATGCGGGATCATGGTCTGTCCAAAAACGGCTTTATACGGGTCCACGCCAATTGTCTCGTGTGTGGCACTTCGCAGTGCGAGGGTAGCGCGTGAGACTTGTCGATCCCCCTCTCGTTGGTCTTCGCCTGATAAGTATGTCCGGATAATGGCAACTAATGACCGGTTCACGCGTTCTGAGGCATTGGCCTGCGGGGCATAAGGCGAAGTGTTGATGTGTTTGACACCATATCCCAGAGCTTAGCAGAGAGTTCGCGAAACACTCTGAGATGAATTGTCTGCCGTTATCCGAACGTATAAATTCCGGAACGCCGAATGCAAGGAATATATCTGCCTCTAAGTATTTAACCACCTCCTGCGCCGTAGCGTATCTCATTGGCTTGAGAAAGATGAACTTAGTGAGATGGTCTAAAACCACGAACACATATGCATTTCCGGAACCCGAACGTGGACACGGCCCGCAAAAATCGACATATAGTCTTTGGAATGCTCTCTCCGTTTGAAAACGATCCAATATCGGTGGCCGTGACGTCACGTTCGGTGACTTTGAACACTGACAAAGCTCGCACTTGTAGACGAAATTTCTAACATCTCCAAACATGCCTGGCCAAAAATATCACGTTCTCAGCCTATAAAGCGTATTTGTAAACCCCCCGTGAGCTGCCGTTCTGTCGGAGTGCATCCCCGTAAAAAGTGCTTGTCTGAGGCCTTGCGGGACCCAAATTTTCCATAGCGATTCCCCTACCTCCTCGGTTCCCCTAGGCAGCACCCTTTTGTACACTACTCCGTCCGCTACTTTCATGTCCGGTAACCGGTCAGCATTACCCTGTATGTTTTGTTTCAGAGACTCATACTCTGCACTCGAAGAAAATTCTGCCGAATCAAGGTCCAGTATGGTGTGTACAGTGCTCTCCACGATCTCTTCCATATGCATGCGGCTAAACGCGTCGGGAACCACATTCTGCTCACCCTTACGGTGCTTTATCCGAAAATCGAACGATTGTAGCTTCAAGCTCCATCGGGCGAGACGGCCTGCGAAATTTTTCTGCCCCATTATCCGTTGAGGCTCATATGTTCTGTGAGAATCGTGAATGGGAAAATTTCTGCACGCTAACGACTGCCGCAAGACACTCCAACTCGGTAATAGTATAATTACGTTGCGCGGAATTTAGCTTCTGGGACATGAAGGCCATGGACCTCTCATTTCCATATCCGTCCTTCTGGAACAGCACGCCTCCGATGCATTGAGTTGAGGCATCGCACTGAAAGAAGAAAGGTTTGCTGAAGTCTGGGTAAACAGGACGTCTGTGGAGACAAGTGCCTGCTTTAGGTCCTCGAAAGCCATCGCGATCGGAGGCAATCTGTCATCGGCGAGGCGGTTGTGGCGAAATTGGGTATGAATCGCCGGTACCATCCACCATTCTCAGGAAGCGCCGTAGTTGCTTCATAGTAGTCGGTGCTGGAAAATCGACAATTGCACGGATCTTGGCCAGGTAAGTTTTTAACTGACCTTGAACCACAATAAAACCAAGATACTTCAGTTGCCTTTGACAGAACTTGGACTTTTCTAAATTAATCGTTAGCCCCGCACCAGCAAGACACCCAGCTACCTCCGCTAGGTGTTGTAGGTGCGTATCAAAATAGAGAGAGCAGATCAACAGGTCGTCTATGTATATAAATACATGTTCTCTTAACCGAGAAGGAATGATGTTTTCCATCAGCCGGCAGAGCTTCTGGCGTTGCACAGCCCGCACGGCATTACCTTATATTGGTACAACGACCTGCCAGGGACTGTGAAGGCGGTTTTTTCTCGTGAGGAACTGTCCAAAGGGATCTTCCAAAAGGCATCCTTGTAGTGGATCCCGGAGATAAATTAGGTCTCTCGGAGCCGCGACAAGATCCCCTCAACATGCTGGGTCGGGTACGCATCTTTCTTTGTGCGTTCATTTAGCTTCCGCATGTCCACGCAGAGGCGCTTCTTACCGGGCTTCTCGACGGGAACAATTGGAGAGCTCCACGAGCTCTTGGTTTCCTCGATAACGTCGAGCTTCAGCATTCGGTTTATATCATCATAGGCGTACTCCTGTTTTACAGGAGACATCGGATAATGCCTCTGCTTTACCGGCACCGTAACGTCGAAGACTTCTATGATGTGCTCCATTATGTGGGCTCTGCCTAGACCGATTTCTAAGAAGGATGGAAAGAGCTTCTTCACACGTTCCAGCTTCCGAAGGTTAGTTGCTGAGAGATCGATCTGGTTCGTATCTGGTACATCGAGTTCCGTGATCACTGCAGGAGCGACGCCGAAAGCGTCCCAAAGTCGGTCCCCAGGTATAGTTTCTGTTGGAGACTTGGAACCAGATACAGTACCATCTTCCCACGCCAGGTGATGTTGGCATTTAATTTACCTCCAACTGCTTTGGCCTTTCCGCCCAGCTTCTGTTTATGGTCTGCATTCGGCCTTTTATTTCCCACATGTTCGAGTTTGACCCGATACAACTTATCGAAGCTCCGCTGTCAAATAAACCCTCTACCGGAATATCATCTATTTCTACCTTAACATAGGGGCGCTGGTCGTGTCCCCTAGTACTGTCTCTGTGATAGCCTTTACTTCCTTCTCACGATGCTTCGCTAGTTCCCTAACCCTCGAAATTTTCTTCCACGTTCTAATATGTTCTGTTTTTTGCATGTCTTTGTATTAGGTATTGTCGCCACCAAATATACGTATCCTGGCGGCATCGTATCTACGCAGTCTCTCCTGTAACGAAAGTAACGGACTCGACTTTGGTTTCGAATTCGGATCGCCAGTGCTGCTGAACATCATTTTGTATTTTACACCTCCGAGGCTTGATGACGTTGGCAGGGTTCCCCGGCCTTTTCGCCTGTCTCTCGGTTTTCCGGTTTGCGTACTTCGCACCAGGGGCATTGCATGCTGGGCCTATTGCACTTGACGAAAACCATCCAATGAAGCTTTCCATCACAGCTAGAGGTGCTCGTAGCATTCTCTTCGACGACCGGATTTCTGGACCATGCGTCCTTTTGCTGGTTCTGCGGAGCGAATTTATCTTTTGTCGGTCGATACAATGCTTCCATTTCAGGTTCTTCCTCCGCAAGGTCGGTTTCCAACTCCTCCACGGTTTTCCTGCGAAATGTTTTTTGCCCCAAATTCCGAGAGATGTTTCTTGGCTCGACGGCATTCCGACCGCAGCTCCTCCAGCGTCTCTATCTTGCATCCAAAAATATTGTTTTTCATTTTGGGCCTGAGATTCCTTCTGATGAGGTTCACTAGGTATTCTGGTTGTCATCGTCAGCTCCATCCCCCTTACGGCCGCGTAGAATTCCTCAAACTTCTCATTGAAGTCATGCCCGTGATCGTTCATGGCTTGACGAATCTCCCAACTATAGCCGATCGAAACGATTGGTAATCTCGTACCTTCAGGATGTACCTCCAGGTACAAATAGTACCATTCTCGGGCCGAACCATCAAAGAGCAAGTGAAAATTTGCCTACAGGTCTTGTGGAAAACCGTTATGTTTTCTTCGAAGCGTTTCGATTCGAAACAAAAACCGTTCCACATAAATCGACTTTGGCCCACCATCAAACTTGAGGTTCCAATCTCGAATAACCTTAGTCGCATTCCCGGTAGCTATGTTCGCGTCCACGTTCCATTGGAGTGAGCCCTCGATGAGCCTCCAATCTGGTTTCGGGCCTCATCTAGCTACCCTCACTTTCTCCCTGACCCTCTCAGAAACTCTACCCTAGTCGGCCATCGCATTCCCTGTGGGCGTGCGAGTGCCCTTTCCAGGCTAGATAACCTGTCTGCTAGACCATTCATATCTTTGCGTTACGTTTTAGCGACCCCTTTGATTGCATCCATCGTTGACTGACTCACATCCAATTGGTGTTTGACGAACATGATTTCAAATATCCGCAGTAGCTTTTCGCCCACTGCACCTTACTGCATGGACTTCGGAATCAATGTACCTGCTTGACATTTATCGTCGCTCTCTTCGAGCGTCCCTGTTCCACCCTTGTTTACGAAGTTAGGTCCCTGAGCGCCCTGGTCCGCCGGGACCTCATTATCCTTCTTCCCTACGGAACCATCGCTACGAAGTCCTTATTTTGTTTTTTGAGGCTTCGTCATTGCGGAGCGATAAGTTGTGTACCAAGTTTCAGTTTAGAGGTTTAATTGCAAATGGTTATGAAGTTTAAATATACGTTGTGATTCAAAATCTAAAATGTATGTTTTTATATACATACATATGTAAGTTATTAGTGCCTGTATTATGGCCGTATGATATGGTTTATGGGTAAAATGTATGTGAAATTGTCGTATGATTAAGTGGCTTGATTTTCGGATGTGACGTCTGTCCATTTAAAATCCGCAAAATCGATACTACAGTCTGATCAATTATCTGTCTAGTCTGGCTACCGATGAACATAGAAACTTAATCTATGTTGCTGCAGACACATTTAGTCTGCACTCCTACGTCAAACTAATATGCCTAAGCAGCTCCCGCCCATCTACTATGGTTCACGACACTTTCGTCCGCTCTAATAAAGGCTAAACGAGCTACCCTGCGAACCCAATGTAGAGTCTAATACCAGAAACAATTGCTCAGCTATGTATAAGCGAGGCAAATTATCAGCTAACCGACGTTCTGCCTTCGTATCTTCCGATTAAGCATTGACACAATTGACGGACGATAATTCCTCTACCCATTATGATATCAAATGCTGCTTAAAGTGCGTGTAAATGGAGTAAATTTTGTATTGTCCCCTCGATTTCCGCTTCTCTTCTTAAGGAGCACCGCTCGTCGTCGGGCTGCACGTTGGGCGCCATTTTTTTACGTACGGGTTTTGGGTTGACGCGCCTACTGCCTATCTCCGCGAAGAACTCCTCGCCTCCGGCCTCTCAACTTTCCATGCCCGGTCTGCCACGGGGCACACTTGCTTACGCGCGAGCTAGCTCGCCAGACCGTAGGTTCTTGTGGCACCGCTCCATGGCCGCGCCATACAAAAAAATTCGTCCCCTCCCTGTCCGTCCGTCTAACCACATCACACCCGAAATCAACTACCACCAACCTAAATTGATTAGCAATTCATTATAAATTTATTGATACATTAATTCACATGTTTGTATTCACACCAACATGTAGTCTTTACTTACTATGTATTTATTACATAACATATGGGCCTCACGACCGGCCCTCGTAACCCTATAAAGCTACCGTGCTTATGTTAATAAAATCTGGAAAAAAAGAATTATGCAAAATTCGAAGCTACTCAAACATTTCGCCTATTCTCATCTACTTGGTTCATTTTGGCGCAGTTTGGGTCGATTCAAACTAGCAAGGGTTAAAATAAGTTGCCCAAGGCGGCAAAAGAGAAGCGGTTTGGGAAACCGCAGGGTACTGAGCGTGCAATCCACGCCTGGGTTTTGGCAGCCTACCTCCTACAAGACTTCTTGCCCCGGTGAGCGCTAAAACTACAGGTGTATCACAATTTCTCCCGCCCTGTTATCATACTACTTTAGGTGCGCCCCTGTACACTTATTCACACGCGTGAAACCATGCTATTCACAAATATTACTATGATGAATTTAGTCAAACTATTATTGAAAATTCTTTCCTTGAAGAGGAGAGGGAAACAAAAGGTATGCGATCTCTAATGTGCAGATAAAATTTTATATTGTACGACGAATGTTAAATGTATTGGCGACCTACAAGCTATTTTCGGGGACCTTGCAACTATTTATGCACTCCAATATATTGGGATGCTGCCGGAGTAAAAGCTGTGGGAAAGATCTATGCAGCTCAAAGCCGAGCTGTGATGGTTTCCATGTAAAAACTTCAGGACACTCTCATCTGGTATTTCTGCTAGCAATCTGTCCCGGCACTTCTTGTTTGTGACGTGGGGACCGGGTTGTGACTAACGCCTGCTGGCAATTTATCTATCCAAAGACTGTGCGTTTTATTAGTAACGGACTGTTTAGGTGTCCAGTGCACTGAATTTGCTGTGTCCAAAAAAATTGCAGCTATTACAATTCGATGCCGACTGCGCCCACACTTGTTGACACCAATCTGCTTTAATAGCTTAATTTTGTCCGCCGTGATGGCATACCAAAGTGGCCTCTTATTTACAACACGCGATGAAATTTGCCAATTGACTTTTATTGCTTTTCTTGTATTCTGAGATCTGATTTTTGATCACGTCCAACTCCTTGAGCAATCACCGGAAAAAAGGAACTGCCTTATCTGCAGAAATGTAAAAAACAGCTGGTTGACTGCGTTTGCAACACGCAGTTCAAGGTTGCTGCATTAACTTTAACATGTTTGCAGCCAGTGTTAGCAGAAAGGTCGTTGAAATAAACAGGTTGACCCCAACAGGGCGAGCGGTTTAGAGGCATTTCCGGTGATGAAACGCTCGAAAAGCCGGTCTCATTCATCCGCTTGGGCAGTGTTCCGATCATATGCGGAGATCCTTCGCATGATACTAACCCACCGAATGGCCTTATGCATCCCCGATCTCATATAGCAAATTGCGTCGCACCGCGAGAATCACCGACTTAAGGTACTTGGCCGCAAATCTTGCATCATAATCTTCTGCAGCGCTACCCCGTTTAAAATTCCTCCGGTAAAATGCTTGACCAACCCGGTATCTGATAGGACGCGACCTGGTGTTGTACGCTCGCTGTCCTTTCCTGGGCGCCTTATCCAGTCCTTGAATCAGCCTGCTCCTTATCAAGGCAAGTCGGTCATATCCGGACAGCACCTCTACGCTGGCTTCGCTCACTGATTTGTTCTGCGCAGCAACCATAGGCATTCCCGTGCTGGACCATGGTCTGCCCAAAACGGCTTTATACGGCTCCACGCCAATTGTCTCGTGTGTGGCACTTCGCAGTGCGCAGGTAGCGTGTGAGTCGTGTCGATCCCACTCTCGTTGGTGTTCGCCCGATAAGTATGTCCGGATAATGGCAGCTAATGACCGGTTAACGCGTTCTGAGGCATTGCCCTGCAGGGCATAAGGCGGAATTTTGATGTGCTTGACACCATAGCCCTGCAGAAATTTCGCGAAACACTCTGAGGTGAAATGTCTGCCGTTATCCGAATGTATAAATTCCGGAACGCCGAATGCAAGGAATATATCTGCCATTAAGTATTTAACCATCTCCTGCGCCGTAGCGTGTCTCATTGGCTTGAGAAAGATGAACTTAGTGAGATGGTCTAATACCACGAACACATACGCATTTCCGGAACCCGAACGTGGATACGGCCCGCAAAAATCAACATATAGTCTTTGGAATGCTCTCTCCGTTTGAAAACGATCCAATATCGGTGGCCGTGACGTCACGTTCGGTGCCTTCGAACACTGACAAAGCTCGCACTTGGAGAAGAAATTTCTAACATCTCCAAACCTGCCTGGCCAAAAGTACCACGTTCTCAGCCTATAAAGCGTCTTTGTAAACCCTCCGTGACCTGCCGTTCTGTCGGAGTGCATCCCCGTAAGAAGTGCTTGTCTGAGGCCTTCCGGGACCAAAATGCGCGAAACTTCTGCACGCTAACGACTGCCGCAAGACACTCCAACTCGGTAATAGTATAATTCCGTTGCGCGGAATTTAGCTTCTCGGACATGAAGGCGATGGACCTCTCATTTCCCTCTTCGCCCATCTGGAACTGCACGCCTCCGATGTCTTGAGTTGAGGCATCGCACTGAATGAAGAAAGGTTTGCTGAAGTCTGAGTTAACCAGGACGTCTGTGGAGACAAGTGCCTGCTTCAGGTCCTCGAAAGCTTGAGTGGCCTCCTCGGCCATCGCGATCGGAGGCAATCTGTCATCGGCGAGGCGGTTGTGGCGAAATTGGGTATGAATCGCCGGTACCATCCACACATTCCCAGGAAGCGCGGTAGTTGCTTCATAGTAGTTGGTGCTGGAAAATCGGCAATTGCACGGATCTTGGCCAGGTCAGTTTTTAACTGACCCTGACCCACTTGGACTTTTCTAAATTAATCGTCAGCCCCGCACTAGCAAGGCACCCAGCTACCTGCGCTAGATGTTGCAGGTGCGTATCAAAATCGGGAGAGCAGATTAACAGATCGTCTATGTATATAAATACATGTTCTCTTAACCGAGAAGGAATGACCTTTTCCATCAGCCGGCAGAGTATCTGGTGTTACACAGCCCGAAAAGCATTACCCTTCATTGGTACAACGACCTGCCAGGGACTGTGAAGGCGGTTTTTTTTTGGGAGGAACTGTCCAAAGGGATCTGCCAAAAGGCACCCTTTAAGTGGATCCCGGAGATAAAGTAGGTCTCTCGGAGCCGCGATAAGATCCCCTCAACATGCTGAGCCGGGTACGCATCTTTATTTGTGCGTTCATTTAACTTCCGCATGTCTACGCAGAGGCGCTTCTCGACGGGAACAATTGGAGAGCTCAACGAGCTGTTGCTTCGATAACGTCGAACTTCAGCATTCGGTCGATTTCATCATATGCGTACTTCTGTTTTACAGGAGACATCGGAAGATGCCTCTGCTTTACCGGCACCGTATCGTCGAAGACTTTTATGATGTGCTCCATAATGTGGGTTCTGCCTAGACCGATTTTTAAGAAGGACGGAAAGAGCTTCTTCACACGTTCCAGCTTCCGAAGGTTAGTTGCTGAGAGATCGATCTGGTTCGTATCTGGTACATAGAGTTCCGAGACCACTGCAAGAGCGACGTCGAAAGCGTCCCAAAAGTCGATCACCAGGTATAGTCCTGTTGGAGACTTGGAACCAGATACAGCACCATCTCAACCGTCTTCCCACGCTAGGTGGTGTTGGCATTGAATTTACCTATAACCGCTTTGGCCTTTCCGTCCGCAGTCTTTAAGCTTCTGTTTATTGTCTGTATTTGGCCTTTGAGTCTACTGTCTCACACGTTCGAGGTTGACCCGATACAACTTATCGAAGCTCCGCTGTCAAGTAAACCCTCTACCGGAATACCATCCATTTCTACGTTAACATAGGGGCGCTTGTCGGTCGTGTCCCCTAGTACTGTCTCTGCGTTAGCCTTTATGTCCTTCTTACGATGCCTCGCTAGTTCCCTAACCCTCAAAATGTTCTTCCACGTTCTAATATGTTCTGGTTTTTGCATATCCTTGAATGAGGTATTGTCACCTCCAAATATACGTTTCCTGGCGGCGTCGTATCTACGCAGTCTCTCCTGTAACGAAAGTACCGGACTCGACTTTGGTTTCGAATTCGGATCGCCAGTGCTGCTGAAAATCATTTTGTATTTTACACGTCCGGGGCTTGATGACGTTGGCAGGGTTCCCCGGCCTTCCCGCATGTCTCTCGGTTTTCCGGTTTGCGTTCTTCGCACCAGGGGATGAAGATTTCCATCACAGCTAGAGGTGCTCGTACCATTCCCTTCGACGACCGGCTTTTTGGACATCGCGTCCTTTTGCTGGTTCTGCCGAGAGAATTTATCGTTTGTCGGTCGATACAATGCTTCCACTATCTCAGGTCCTTCCTCCGCAGGGTCGGTTTCCAACTCCTCCACGGTTTTCCTGCGAAAGGTTTTTTGCTCCAATTCCGAGAGATGTTTCTCGGCTCGACGACATACCGACCGCAGCTCCTCCAGCGTCTCTATCTTGCATCCAAAAATATTGTTTTTCATTCTGGGCCTGAGATTGCTTCTGATGAGGTTCACTAGGCTTCGCTCTGGCATTCTGGTTGTCTTCGTCAGCTCCAGCCCCCTTACGGCCGCGTAGAATTCCTCAAACTTCACATTGAAATCTGCCCGCGATCGTTCATGGCTTAACGAATCTCCTCCTCGCAGTCCGCTTTTAGGAAATGTTCCACGATAGCCGATCGAAACGATTGGTAATCTCGTACGGTGCCTTCAGGATGCTCCTCCAAGTATAACCAGTACCTATCCCGGGCCGAACCATCAAAGAGCAAGTGAAAATTCGCATACAGGTCTTGTGGAGAAACGTTATATTTTCTTCGAAGCGTCTCGATTCGAAACAAAAACCGTTCCGCATAAATCGACTTTGGCCCACTATCAAACTTGAGGTTCCAATCTCGAATAACCTTAGTCGCATTCCCGGTAGCTGTGTTTGAGTCCATTGGAGTGAGCCCTCGTTGAGCCTCCAATCCGGTTTCGGGCCTCATTGAGCTACCATCATCTTCTCCCTGACCCTCTCAGAAACCTTACCCGAGTCGTCCATCGCATTCCCTGTGGGCTTGCGAGTGCCTGTATCCCCCCTTTCCAGGCTGGATAACCTCTCTGCTAGACCGTTCATATCTTTGCGTAACGTTTTAACGACCTCTTTGATTGCATCCATCGTTGACTGACTCACATCTAATTGATGTTGGACGAAGATGAGCGCCCTGTTCCGCCGGGACCTCATTCTCCTTCGTCTCTAACGAACCATCGCTACGGAGTCCTTCTTTTGTTTTTTGAGGCTTCGTCACTGCGGAGCGATACGTTGTGTACCAAGTTTCAGTTTAAAGATTTAATTGCAAATGGTTATGAAATTTAAATATACGTAGTGATTCAAAATCTAAAAGGTGTGTATATATATACATACATATGTAAGGTAATAGTACCTGTATTAGGGATGTATGATATGGTATATGATCAAAATATATGTGAAATTGTTGTATGATTAAGTGGCTTGATTTTCGGACGTGACGTCTGGCAACCTAACGTCGTTCGTCGATTGTCCTATTCTAAAATAAGTGTCTATTTAAAATCCTCAACATCGATACTGCAGTCTGATCAACTATCTGTCTAGACTGGCTACCGGTGAACATAGAAATTCCTCAGCGGGTTAGGGCGTCAGAATATACCCGCGTTAGGTATGCCTGTCGTAAGAGGCGACTAAAATACCAGATTCAATGGGCTGTGTAGCGCAACCCTTCAGTTTGCCAGCGCAATATACAGCTTCTCCAAACCCAATTGTCAACCTCACCTATCCGCGGCGAATCCTGTTTCACTAACTGGCGACCCCCTGGAACTTGGGGGTGGGGAGGGAGGGATTGCCTGAAGGTTTAATGCGGCCATATAAATCGTCCCCAAGATGGTCGGCCTAGCACCTTAATGGTGCTGTGATACTGGAGCGTACCGGACCTGTATCCGACAAAGGACCATCGATAACACTCCCAAAGCCTTCGGGGAGCAACCTTATCGCTACAACAACAACATGAACAAAGAAACTTAATACATGTTGCTGCAGACACATTTATTCTGCACTCCTACGTCAGACTAAGATGCCTAAGCAGCTCCCGCCCCTTTATTATGGTTCACGTCACTTTCGTCCGCTTTAATAAAGCTAAACGAGCTACCTGCGAACCCAATGTAGTGTCCAACATCTGACACAATCGCTCAGCTATGTATCAGCCAGGCAAGCTATCACCTAACCGACGTTCTGCCTTCCGTATATTCCGATTAAGCATTGACACAATTGACGGACGATAATTCTTCTACCCATCAAGATATCAAATGCTGTTTAAAGTGCGTGTAAATGGAGTAAATTGTGTAGTGTCCCCTCGATGTCCGTAGATTGCTTCTGTTCTTGAGAAGCCGCACATCGTCGGGCTGCACGTCTGGCGCCATTTTGTTACGTACGGGTTTTTGCCTATCTCCGCTTCGGCCCCTTAACTTTCCATGCCCGGTCTGCCACGGGGTACGCGTGCTTACGCGCGAGCTAGCTCGCCGAAACGTAGGTTCTTGTGGCACCGCTCCATGGCCGCGACATACAAAAAAATTCGTACCCTCTTTGTTTCTCACTTCTTCGATGGGGACAACACTCAGAGCTCCCGTTTGCAATTTACCATGACTCCTCCGAAGTTGCAGCCAGCCCTCTTATTCTCTCCCTTCAATGGTCGGCAGTGGTCTTATAGTTGCCGACCACGCCTCGCGCCTTATCGTCTCTTATCAACTCAAGTCATACATTCGTCGCTTCCCTGTCCGTCCGTCTAACCACATCACATCCGAAATCAAATACCACCAACCTAAATTGATTAGCAATTCATTATAAATTTATTGATACATTAATTCACATGTTTGTATTCACACCGACGTGTGGTTCTTACTTACTATGTATTTATTACATAATATATGGGCCTCACGACCGGCCCTCGTAACTCTATAAAGCTACCGTGCTTATGTTAATAAAATCTGGAAAAAAAAGAATTATGCAAAATTCGAAGCTACTCAAACATTTCGCCTATTCTCATCTACTTGGTTCATTTTGGCGCAGTTTGGGTCTATTCAAACTAGCAAGGGTTTAAAGAAGTTGCCCAAAGCGGCAAAGGATAAGCGGTTTGGGAAACCGCAGGGTACTGAGCGTACAATCCACGCCTGGGTTTTGGCAGCCTACCTCCTACAAAACGTCTTGCTCCGGTGAGCGCTAAAACTACGGGTGTATCCCTGCAATTTCTCCCGCCCTGTTATCATACTACTTTAGGTGTGCCCTGTACACTTATTCACACGCGTGAAACCATACGATTCACAAATATTACTATGATGATTATTATGATGAGTCAAACTATTATTGAAAATTCTCTCCTTGAAGAGGAGAGGGAAACCAAAGGTATGCACACTCTAATGTGCAGATAAAATTTTATAATGTACGACGAATGTTCAATGTATTGGCGACCTACAAGCTATTTTCGGGGACCTTGCAACTATTTAAGCACTCCAATATATTGGGATGCTGCCGGAGTAAAAGCAGTGGGAAAGATCTATGCAGCTCAAAGCCGAGCTGTGATGGTTTCCATGTAAAAATTTCAGGACACTCTCACCTGGTATTTCTGCTATCAATCTGTCCCGGCACTTCTTGTTTGTGACGTGGGGACCGGGTTGTGTCTTACGCCTGCTGGCGATTTATCTACCCAGTAACAAACTGGTTAGGTGTCCAGTGCACTGGATTTGCTGTGCCCAAAAAAATTGCAGTTATTACAATTCTGATTTCTGATCACGTCCAACTCCTTGAGCAATCACCGAAAAAAAGGACAGAATTTTCACCAAACTCATGGCAGCTACTGCCTTATCTGCAGAAATGTAAAAAACAGCTGAGTTGACTGCGTTCGCAACATGCAGTTCAAGGTTGTTGCATTAGCTTTAACATGTTTGCAGCCAGTGTTAGCAGAAAGGTCGTTGAAATAAACAGGGTGACCACAACAGGGCGAGCGGTTTAGAAGCATTTCCGGTGATGAAACGCTCGAAAAGCCTGTCTCATTCGTCCGCTTGGGGCAGTGTTCCGATCATATGCGGAGATCCTTCGCATGATACTAACCCACCGCATGGCTTTGTGCATCGCCGATCTCATACAGCGAATTGCGTCGAACTGCGATAATCACCGACTTAAGTTACTTTGCCGCAAGTCTTGCATTATAGTCTTCCGCAGCGCTACTCAGTTTAAAATTCCTCCGGTAAAATGCTTTACCAACCCGGTATATGATAGGACGCGACCTGGTGTTGTTCGCTCGCTGTCCTTTCCTGGGCGCCTCATCCAGTCCTTGAATCAGCTTGCTCCTTATCAAGGAAAGTCGGTCATATCCGGACAGCACCTCTACTCTGGCTTCGCTCACTGAATTTATTCTACGCAGCACCCATAGGAATTCCCATGCTGGATCATGGTCTGTCCAAAACGGCTTTATACGGCTTCACGCCAATTGTCTCGTGTGTGGCACTTCGCAGTGCGAAGGTAGCAAGTGAGACGTGTCGATCCCACTCTCGCTGGTCTTCACCCGATAAGTATGTCCGGATAATGGCAGCTAATGATCGGTTCACGCGTTCTGAGGCATTGGCCTGCAGGGCGTAAGGCGGAGTTTTGATGTGTTTGACACCATAGCCCTACAGAGGGTTCGCGAAACACTCTGAGATGAATTGTCTGCCGTTATCCGAATGTATAAATTCCGGAACGCCGAATGCAAGGAATATATCTGCCTCTAAGTATTTAATCACCTCTTGCGCCGTAGCGTGTCTCATTGGCTTGAGAAAGATGAACTTAGTGAGATGGTCTAAAACCACGAACACATATGCATTTCCGGAACCCGAACGTGGATACAACCCGCAAAAATCGACATATAGTCTTTGGAATGCTCTCTTCGTTTGAAAATTATCCAATATCGGTGGCCGTGACGTCACGTTCGGTGACTTCGAACACTTACAATGGTCGCACTTGGAGACGAAATTTCTAACATCTACAAACATGCCTGGCCAAAAATACCACGTTCTCAGCCTATAAAGCGTCTTTGTAAACCTTCCGTGACCTGCTCTTCTGTCGGAGTGCATCCCCGTAAGAAGTGCTTGTCTGAGGCCTTCCGGGACCCAAATTTTCCATAGCGATTCCTCTACCTCCTCGGTTCCCCTAGGCAGCACCCATTTGTACACTACTCCGTCCGCTACTTTCATGTCCGGTAACCGGTCAGCATTACCCTGGATGTTTTGTTTCAGAGACTCATACTCTGCACTCGAAGAAAATTCTGCCGAATCAAGGTCCAGTATATTGTGTACAGTGCTCTCCACGATCTCTTCCATATGCATGCGGCTAAGCGCGTCGGGAACCACATTTTGCACAACCATATGGTGCTCTATCAGAAAATCGAATGATTGTAGCTTCAAACTCCATCGGGCGGGACGGCCTGCGAGATCTTTCTGCCCCATTAGCCACTTGAGGCTCATATGGTCTGTGAGAATCGTGAATGGGAGGCCTTCCACATATGCGCGAAATTTCTGCACGCTAACGACTGCCGCAAGACACTCCAACTCGGTAATAGTATAATTCCCTTGCGCGGAATTTAGCTTCTGGGGCATGAAGGCGAAGGACCTCTCATTTCCCTCTTCGTCCATCTGGAACTGCACGCTTCCGCTGCCTTGAGTTGAGGCATCGCACTGAATGAAGAAAGGTTTGCTGAAGTCTGGGTTAACCAGGACGTCTGTGGAGACAAGTGCCTGCTTCAGGTCCTCGAAAGCTTGAGTGGCCTCCTCGGTCATCGCGAACACTTTTCTATTCTGGAGGCAATCTGTCATCGGAGAGGCGGTTGTGTCGAAATTGGGTATGAATCGCCGGTACCATCCACACATTCTCAGGAAGCGCCGTAGTTGCTTCATAGTAGTCGGAGCTGGAAAATCGACAATAGCACGGATCTTGGCCAGGTCAGTTTTTAACTGACCTTGACCCACAATAAAACCAAGATACTTCAATTCCCTTTGACAGAGCTTGGATTTTTCCAAATTAATCGTTAGCCCCGCACTAGCAAGACACTCAGCTACCTCCGCTAGTTTTTTCAGATGCGTATCAAAATCGGGAGAGCAGATCAACAGGTCGTCTATGTATATAAATACATGTTCTCTTAACCTAGAAGGAATGACCTTGTCCATCAGCCGGCAGAGTCTCTGGCTGGCGTTGCACAGCCCGAAAGGCCTTACCTTAAATTGGTACAACGACCTGCCAGGCAATGTGAAGGCGGTTTTTTCTCGGGAGGAACTATCCAAAGGGATCTGCCCAAAGGCATCCTTCAAGTCCATCCCGGAGATAAAGTAGGTCTCTCGGAGCCGCGACAAGATCCCCTCAATATGCTGGGTCGGGTACGCATCTTTCTTTGTGCGTTCATTTAGCTTCCGCATGTCTACGCAGATGCGCTTCTCGACGGGAACGATTGGAGAGCTCCACGAGCTGTTGCTTTCCTCGATAACGTCGAGCTTCAGCATTCTGTTGATTTCATCATAGGCGTACATCTGTTTCACAGGAGACATCGGATAATGCCTTTGCTTTACCGGCACCGTATCGTCGAAGACTTCTGTGATGTGCTCCATAATGTGGGTTCTGCCTAGACCGATTTCTAAGAAGGACGGAAAGAGCTTCTTCACACGTACCAGCTTCCGAAGGTTAGTTGCCTAGAGATCGATCTGGTTCGTATCTGGTACATCAAGTTCCTAGGCCACTGCAGGAGCGACGCCGAAAGCGTCCCAAAAGTCGATCACCAGGTATAGTTCCTGTTGGAGACTTGGAACCAGTTACAGCACTATCTCAACATTCTTCCCACGCCAGGTGATGTTGGCATTGAATTTACCTACAACCACTTGGGCCTTTCCGTCCGCAGTCTTTAAGCTTCTGTTTATGGTCTGTATTCGGCCTTTGAGTCTACTTTCCCACACGTTCGAGGTTGACCAGATACAACTTATCGAAGCTCCGCTGTCAAATAAACCCTCTACCGGAAAACCATCTATATCTACCTTAACATAGGGGCGCTTGTCGGTCGTGTCCCCTAGTACTGTCTCTGCGTTAGCCTTTAAGTACTTCTTACGATGCCTCGCTAGTTCCCTAACCCTCGAAATGTTCTTCCACGTTCTAATATGTTCTGGTTTTTGCATATCCTTGAATGAGGTATTGTCACCATCAAATATACGTTTCCTGGCGGCGTCGTATCTACACAGTCTCTACTGTAACGAAAGTACCGGACTCGACTTTGGTTTCGAGTTCGGATCGCCAGTGCTGCTGAAAATCATTTTGTATTTTGCACCTCCGAGGCTTGATGACGTTGGCAGGGTTTCCCGGCCTTCCCCTGTCTCTCGGTTTTCCGGTTTGCGTTTTTCGCACCAGGAGCCTATTGCACTTGAAGCAAACCATCCGATGAAGCTTTCCATCAGAGTTAGAGGTGCTCGTACCATTCCCTTCGACGACCGGCTTTTTGGACCCCGCGTCCTTTTGCTGGTTCTTCCGAGAGAATTTATATTTTGTCGGTCGATACAATGCTTCCACTATCTCAGGTCCTTCCTCCGCAGGGTCGGTTTCCAACTCCTCCACGGTTTTCCAGCGAAAGGTTTTTTGCTCCAATTCCGAGATATGTTTCTCGGCTCGACGGCATTCCGACCGCAGCTCCTCCAGCGTCTCTATCTTGCATCTAAAAATATTGTTTTTCATTCTGGGCCTGATATTCCTTCTGATCAGGTTCACTAGGCTTCGCTCTGGCATTCTGGTTGTCATCGTCAGCTCCATCCCCCTAACGACCGCGTAGAACTCCTCAAACTTCTCATTGAAATCCTGCCCGCGATCGTTCATGGCTTGACGAATCTCCTCGCCGCAGTCCGCTTTTCAAAAATTTTCCACGATAGCCGATCGAAACGATTGGTAATCTCGTACGGGGCCTTCAATATGCTCCTCCAGGTATAACCAGTACCATTCGCGGGCCCAACCATCAAAGAGCAAGTGAAAATATGCATACAGGTCTTGTGGAGAAACGTTATGTTTACTTCGAAACGTCTCGATTCGAAACAAAAATCGTTCCGCATAAATCGACTTCCGCCCACTATCAAACTTGAGGTGCCATTCTCGAATAACCTTAGTCGCATTCCCGGTAGCTATGTTCGCGTCCATTGGAGTGAGCCCTCGATGAGCCTCCAATCCGGTTTCGGGCCTCATCGAGCTACCCCCATCTTCTCCCTGACCCTCTCAGAGACTCTCCCCGATTCGGCGATCGCATTCCCTGTGGGCGTGCGAGTGCCTGTATCCCCCATTTCCAGGCTGGATAACCTGTCTGTTAGACCGTTCATATCTTTGCGTTACGTTTTAGCGACCCCTTTGATTGCATCCATCGTTGACTGACTCACATCCAATTGATGTTGGACGAACATGATTTCAAATATCCGCAGTAGCTTTTCGCCCACTGCACCTTACTGCATGGACTTCGGAATCAATGTACCTGCTTGACATTTATCGTCGCTCTCTTCGAGCGTCCCTGTTCCACCTTGTTTACGAAGTTAGGTCCCTGAGCGCCCTGTTCCGCCGGGACCTCATTATCCTTCTTCTCTACGGAACCATCGCTACGAAGTCCTTATTTTGTTTTTTGAGGCTTCGTCATTGCGGAGCGATAAGTTGTGTACCAAGTTTCAGTTTAGAGGTTTAATTGCAAATGGTTATGAAGTTTAAATATACGTTGTGATTCAAAATCTAAAATGTATGTTTTTATATACATACATATGTAAGTTATTAGTGCCTGTATTATGGCCGTATGATATGGTTTATGGGTAAAATGTATGTGAAATTGGCGTATGATTAAGTGGCTTGATTTTCGGATGTGACGTCTGTCCATTTAAAATCCGCAACATCGATACTACAGTCTGATCAATTATCTGTCTAGACTGGCTACCGATGAACATAGAAACTTAATCTATGTTTCTGCAGACACATTTATTCTACACTCCTACGTCAAACTAAGATGCCTAAGCAGCTCCCGCCGTTCTATTATGGTTCACGACATCTTCATCCGCTCTAATAAAGGCTAAACGAGCTACCTGCGAACCCAATGTAGTGTCTAACATCTGACAAAATCGGTCAGCTATGTATCAGCCAGGCAAGCTATCAGCTAACCAACGTTCTGCCTTCCGTATATTCCGATTAAGCATTGACACAATTGACGGACGATAATTCTTCTACCCATCAAGATTTCTGTTAAATTCAAAAACGAATTTTCGATATTTATGCTATGTAGTCGCAAACGTGTAATTATTGTTTATTGAGTTTATTATTTGCATGTACACAGTAATGAGCGCGGTAGAAGAACTAAGTAACATTTTATTTTTCTACTGCTTATTTGCTGTTATGGAAAAGCAGGTACATGTAAAGGCAATGGAAATTAACCCGTTAGGCTCCTGGCCTGATATAGCGATGTAAATCTAAGAAAACATAAAGCAAAGATTACATTACTTTGGTAATTAGAGTTATTGTTTAACAGAACATGTATGTAAATGAATTTTAAGTAATTTTTAATCTAATATTACAATATTAATAAACAAGCGTAAATAATAGATTCTGAAGAAGCATTGCTGCTACTGAGCATGCCGCCCTCCTTGATGTATACTTCAGTATTTTCAATGTTCGATGGGTAAAGGGTATAGCTTCGCTATAGCCCGTTTGTAAACTCCGTGCTGTGTTTTTATTTCAGCAATGCGATGAACGCCATCCCGTCAGGGATTAATGACAAAATTCGACCCAGGGACCACTTGTATGGTGGCAAGTTCTCATCTTGGACTAGAACAAGGGTGTTCGGCAGTAAGGAATCAGCCCTCGAAGTCCATCTGTAGCGCTGTTGGAGCAGTTGCAAGTAGTCCCGAGATCATCTGCGACAAAAAATCGGTTGTACCTCTTTCAGTCGTCGAAAACGCGACGGGCGATTGTAGTTCACATCAGTCAGATCAGGTTCTGGGAACGCAGTTAGGGCCTCGCCAATGAGGAAGTGACCCGGTGTTAATGCTTCCAAATCTGTGGGGTCAGATGAGAGTTGTGTCAGTGGGCGAGAATTTAAAATTGCCTCAATTTGAGCGGTGATGGTTGCAAGCTCTTCGAAAGATAGAGTAGCATTTGCAACAAATCTGACCAAATGATATTTTGCCTGTTTAACCGCAGCTTCCCAAAAGCCGCTAAAGTCGGGTGATTTTGGTGGGATAGTGCGCCATGTTATATGATTTGTTTGACACATCTTTTGTACTTCCTCTTGATAGGATTCGCTTAAAAAGAGGTCATGCAGTTCAGCAAGCTCGTTTTTGGCGCCCACGAAATTCGTAGCATTGTCGGTGAGGATCGTTCTACAAATACCTCGTCGAGCAATAAACCTGCGCAGCGCAGCTATGTACGCTGCGGTTGAAAGATCGCTAACTGCTTCTATATGGACGGCCTTTGTGCTGAAGCATACAAATATTGCTACGTACGCTTTTACTGGTGCCCTTCCACGGATCTGCGAATGCAGTGGGACAGGACCGCAGAAATCAATACCTGTCGTAAGAAACGCGCGCCCAGGTTGTACTCTCTCCTTTGGAAGGCTGCCCATAAAAGCATCAGTTTTGGTTGGTTTAGTCCGAAAACATCTGATGCACCGATGTACCGCGTTGCGGCAAAAATTTTTCCCATCAATAGGCCAATATCGTTGGCGTACAATTGTGAGCAGCATTTGTGGGCCGGCGTGCAGATGTATGTAATGATAAGAAGAAATTATAATTTCTGTTAATAAACAAGTTGTTGGTAATATTATTTGGTGTTTGGAGCCATATTCAAGATTGCTGTGCTGAAGGCATCCACCAACTCGTATGAGTCCTTCTGAGCTTAAGAATGGGTCCAAACTTCGGGTTCGGCTAGACTTTTCTACAGCAATATTTTTTGATAACGAATTGTAAGCAAGACAAATGCGCTGGGTATTGAGAATTAAAGCTGTAAGTGCCGCTTCCAACTCAAGTATGGTTAACGGACCTTTAACGCGTTCGTCTGCTGACGTTCGGGCATTATTGACAAATCGAAAGCAGTAGGTAATAATTCGTTCGAGAAGATGCAGCGACATATTATGCTGTATATGAGTTGTTAAGTCGCTGTACTCTGTCTTTGCTGATAGCAGCACAAGCTTGTTAGGTCGACGCTCGGGAACTACGTCAAGCTGATGTAGTTGAGGTTGCTCTTGCCGGATCAACTCCGCTACGTGTAGGAATTCTGGACCATTGTTCCAAAGTGTTGACTGTACGAATTCTTCCGGTAGAATGCCGCGAGATATGATATCTGCAGAATTTTCCTTGGTGTTGACGTAGGACCATTCCTCTGTGCGTGTAAGTTCTTGGATTTTCGCCACTCGATTTGCGACGAATGTTGTCCATGTGTACGAAGTCATTGCTATCCAAGCCAGCACGATTTTAGAGTCGGTGTAGAAATATTTTTGTTTTGCGGGCATGGGAAAAATGTTTTGCAGGCGCTCAACTAGTTCTACCATTAACACAGCTGCTTGCAGCTCTTTTGCGATTTATGTTTGCAATAGATGTTGATGATGCTGGTGCTACCCGCGATTTAGAGCATATTAACTTGACAGTGACTTCGTTATTAGCATCCATGCTGCGCAAGTAACAGCAAGCACCATAGGCTGCTTCACTGCTGTCGAAGAAAGAACGTAGCTGGACCGAATTGCTTTCCGCTGAGGACAGTATATGTCTGGGAATTTGTAACGAATTCAGGTTTTCTAGTTGCTGTACATAATTGCTCCATCGCCGGTTGTACTCTTCTGGCAAGGGTTGATCCCAAGAAATACGGAGTTTCCAAAGTTGCTGTATGAAACTCTTTCGTAGCACTACGATGGGCCCGATTAATCCAAGGGGGTCAAATATTTTCCCTAGATTTGAGAGTACTGTTCGCTTGGTTGTTATTTCTGGACGAGTAAAGGTAAAAGGGTATGAGAACGTATCAGCGATCGGATGCCAGATTAAACCTAATGTTTTCACAACATCGTTGTCACCGATTCGTATAAATAGTTCCTTGTGGTTTTCTGGAATTTGTTTTAGCAGCACAGGCGTATTAGAGCAGTATTTGCGTAAATCTATTTCAGCTGATCCAAGCAGTCGTTGGAGATCTGACAAGAGAGTTGCGGCTTGCGCTAAATTATTTGAACCGGTCATATTGTCATCGACGTATGTTTCGGACAATAATGCGACAGAAGCTGAGGGGTATTTTTCTGAATTTCCTTCAGCTAATTTCGTGAGACAACGCGTGGCTAAATATGGTGCAGCAGAGGTTCCGTATGTGACGGTGTTTAACTGATAAACTCCGAGTAGTATAAGCTAATATGGACGGTCTTCAGGATCAACCAAGATTTGCCTGTATATTTTACTGATGTCTGTTGTAAAGACATAGACGGCCCATACATGACACAAAAGCCATGCGCAAATATAAAACGACGGAATTTGTGCAAGTGAAAATTTTGACATACACGGCTCAAAAACACTGCGCAATATTCATTTTTAATGTAGCGCAACAAATGAAACATGTGTTTTAATTGTATAAAAAAGGCACTAATTGTATAAAAAAACACTATTTATTTTCCACAGTAATGGTAATTCACAGTATAAGTGGAAAAACTCGCACCAGAAGCGTTTATTTTCCATAGTATTTATAATTTTTATATTTTAGTTGCAAGACCAGCTCAACTCATTGCAGCACTGCGCAATATTCATTTTTCAACTAGCGCAACAAATGAAACGTTTTCTAATTGTATAAAAAACTATTATGTATTATTGAATTTGTGTGAATTCATGTTACAAGCTAGAGATGGTCCTTACGCCTTCGATATTAACATTTTTAAGTATTAATTATTGATGTTATATTATCAGAAACCACAGGTAAACTGTGTTATCATTCACCACACACGAAGAAAAAAGCATGTGCAATATTTGCAGACATGCGTAAATATCAAAATCGTTTTGATTTTGGCGCAGTTCTCTGCGCAAATAGCGCAAACACTGCACACACCGAGCAAATCCTTGTGCAAATTGGTAATTGGCACAAGGATACTTGTGCCGTGTAATTGGCGTAATAGCGATATGTTCGAAAGCGTGTAGTAACTGAAAACAGTCAGCTTGGACGGTGGAGCCGGTCATTAAAATGTCATTGAGTAACACATTTGAAGTTGTTTTTGCTGACGCATCAAATACGACGCGCAATTTCGTAATGAACTTTCGGCCTTTATAACGCAATGGTGCGGTAGATAATAACATTTATTTAGCATATTGTTGCTGGCATTTCCAATTTTAGTAATGTGGTTTAAAGATTCATATTCACGCATGAACTGAGAATATTGCTCTTTTACTAAAGGCTCTTTAGCCAATCTACGTTCCAGCGAAGCAAAGCACCGTTTCGCTACTGTGAACGAGTTACCTAATGACACTGGTGGCTCATTGAATGGTATTCGAACGATAAATCTACCTGTCTCCGTTCGCGCCACTGTTGACAAAAAGTGGGATTCACAGATTCTCTCTTCTGCCGTCATAACCTTAGTGTTGTTTGTGTGCGCCTCGGTTTCCCAAAATTGGCGAAACAACTTTTCTAACGATGCACCGATGTCGAGGTGACTTAACTGCACTGGAAACTTTGCTGTTTTGTTGTAGATAGTCGTTCAGTAACTATCCAGCCGAGCTTTGTGTTATGAAGAAGAGGTAAATCCTCAGTCAACCGAATCTCTTGGTTGATTAATAACCCATGGTATATTTCAGCACCCAGTAACACGTCAAATTTTCGGGATTTAAAAAATGTAGGACCAGCTAGTTGTAAGTCAGCTGGAATATTCCATCGGGTTATATCAAAATTAATTTCCCCCGCCAATGCGTGGTCGTATCAAAAAGATGAGGTCAGTTGAATACGAAGACGTCTTGGATTTTAATATTGTGGTGATAGAGTGGTGTTATTTTCACCAACGCCGCATATTTCGACGTCGGTTAGCTGGCGTTTTATGCCTAGCTAGACAGCGAGGCGCTCTGATACAAAATTTAGCTGTGATCCAGAGTCTAGCAATGCTCGGCAACTTACTGGAATTCCCCATTTATTAACCAGATGAATGAGTGTGGTAGCTAGTAGGACCGTAAATTTGCAAGTATGTGCGGAAGATTTAGAACCATTTACAGGGAAGCTGCTATTGAGCGAAATTGGATGAGAGGTATACACATTGAGTTTAGTTGTCATTGCGCTGTCACCACCACATTTATTTGCAGCAAGTGGAATGTTGGCAGAAGTTAATTCTCAATCAATTTTAGAAGTGCTGCAATGATCCGAATTGTTAGCAGGGATTGCATTTACGGAGCATTGGTTGTTGTGCAGTAAAGTGTGGTGGCTGTTTTTACAGGCTCTGCATCTTTGCGAGTCACAGTTTAAATGTGTATGACCCGTTTTAAGGCAGTTATTGCATAAATTTCGCTGTTGGATAGCATCACAACGCTCTTTTGGATTTAGACCAAGAAATTTTCGGCAGTGATAAGTGATATGGTATGTGCACTCGCGCTGCGGTCTTGCAGTCCCCGTAGCAGCAAAAGTTGATCGCTGCTGCGTTGAGCGAACTTGTGCTGAGCCCTCAGACGAATTTGGACTTGGATTGGAAAGCATTTTTGGCCGCTGAACTGATGACCGGTCTTCCAAATGAGGACAACGTTTTTCGAGAAATTTTAAAAGCTCATATAGGGTAGGAAGCCGGTCAGTTGAGCACTCATCATTCCATTTTTCAAGGGTGACATTGTCAGGCTTCAATAATACTAACTCAATAACCAAGTCATCCCAATGTTCTTCTGGTCTCCCCAATGATGATAAGGCTCATGTCCAAAAACGGCTTTATACGGCTCCACGCCAAATGTCTCGTGTGTGGCACTTCGCAGTGCGAAGGTAGCGTGTGAGACGTGTCGATCCCACTCTCGTTGGTCTTCGCCCGATAAGTATGTACGGATAATGGCAGCTAATGACCGATTCACGCGTTATGAGGCATTGGCCTGCAGCGCATAAGGCGGAGGTGTTTGACACCGTAGCCCTGCAGAAAGTTCGCAAAACACTCTGAGATGAATTGTCTGCCGTTATCCGAATGTATAAATACCGGAAAGCCGAATGTAAGGAATATATCTGCCTCTAAGTATTTAACCACCTCCTGCGCCGTAGCGTGTCTCATTGGCTTGAGACAGATGAACTTAATGAGATGGTTTAAAACCACGAACACATAGGTCATGTTACTTTTTTATGCCTTGTGATGGCGTATCCTCATTACACTACTCTTAGCACTGCCGGATTCCCATGACATGCTGATTGGAATCTTGGTGCATTCCAACAGGAAGATTGGAATCCACTGCATTCCGAAATCATGCTGAGCGGAATCTGATGCATTCCGCCAGTATAAGTTTCGGCATAAGATCTTATTTCTGCTCATATTTGTTATTATTATTATATTCTGAAATTAAAAAGTATTGTTAATTAATATTTCTTTGTTTGTAATATAACATTGTTGAAATCTCGATATATCTTAAATTTTATCTTTTGAGTTGTATATTTATATATCTTTTATATTATGCAGTCGACCATAATTTGTCGTCGACTTTAAATAATAAATAAATAAATAAATATGCATTTCCGGAACCCGAACGTGGGTACGGCCCGCAAAAATCCACATATAGTCTTTGGAATGCTCTCTCCGTTTGAAAATGATCCAATATCGGTGGCCGTGACGTCACGTTCGGTGACTTCGAACACTTACAAAGCTCGCACTTGGAGACGAAATTTCTAACATCTAAAAAAATGTCTGGCCAAAAATACCAAGTTCTCAGCCTATAAAGCGCCTTTGTAAACCTTCCGTGACCTGCTCTTCTGTCGGAGTGCATCCCCGTAAGAAGTGCTTGTCTGAGGCCTTCCGGGACCCAAATTTTCCATAGCGATTCCCCTACCTCCTCGGTTCCCCTAGGCAGCACCCTTTTGTACACTACTCCGTCCGCTACTTTCATGTCCGGTAACCGGTCAGCATTACCCTGGATGTTTTGTTTCAGAGACTCATACTCATCGAACGATTGTAGCTTCAAGCTCCATCGGGCTAGACGGCCTGCGAGATCTTTCTGCCCCATTAGCCACTTGAGGCTCATATGGCCTGTGAGAATCGTGAATGGGAGGCCTTCCACATATGCGCGAAACTTCTGCACGCTAACGACTGCCGCAAGACACTCCAACTTGGTAATAGTATAATTCCGTTGCGCGGAACTTAGCTTCTGGGACATGAAGACGATGGACCTCTCATTTCCCTCTTCGTCCTTTTGGAACAGCACGCCTCCGATGCCTTGAATTGAGGCATCGCACTGAATGAAGAAAGGTTTGTTGAAGTCTGGGTTAAGCAGGACGTCTGTGGAGACAAGTGCCTGCTTCAGGTCCTCGAAAGCTTGAGTGGCCTCCTCGGTCATCGCGAACACTTTTTTTTTCCGGTTATGAAATCGCCGGTAGCATCCACACATTCCCAGGAAGCACCGTAGTTGCTTCATAGTAGTCGGTGCTGGAAAATCGACAATTGCACGTCTCTTGGCCAGGTCAGTTTTTAACTGGCCTTGACCCACAATAAAACCAAGATACTTCCATTCCCTTTGACAGAACTTGGACTTTTCCAAATTAATCGTTAGCCCCGCACTAGCAAGACACTGCTAGGTTTTGCAGGTGCGTATCAAAATCGGGAGAGCAGATCAACAGGTCGTCTATGTATATAAATACATGTTCTCTTAACAGAGAAGGAATGACCTTGTCCATCAGCCGGCAGAGTCTCTGACTGGCGTTGCACAGCCCGAAAGGCCTTACCTTAAATTGGTACAACGACCTGCCAGGGACTGTGAAGGCGGTTTTATCTCGGGAGGAACTATCCAAAGGGATCTGCCAAAAGGCATCCTTCAAGTCGATCCCGGAGCTAAAGTAGGTCTCTCGGAGCCGCGACAAAATCCCCTTAACATGCTGGGTCGGTTAGGCATCTACCTTTGTGCGTTCATTTAGCTTCCGCACGTCTATGCAGAGGCGCTTCTCGGCGGGAACGATTAGAGAGCTCCACGAGCTGTTGCTTTCCTCGATAACGTCGAGCTTCAGCATTCGGTCGATTTCATTATAAGCGTACTTCTGTTTTACAGGAGACATCGGATAATGCCTCTGCTTTACCGGCACCGTATCGTCGAAGATTTCTATGATTTGCTCCATAATGTGGGTTCTGCCTAGACCGATTTTTAAGATGGACCGAAGGAGCTTCTTCACACGTTCCAGCTTCCGAAGGTTAGTTGCTGAGAGATCGATCTGGTTCGTATCTGATACATCGAGTTCCGAGACCACTGCAGGAGCGACGCCGAAAGCTTCCCAAAAGTCGATCACCAGATAAAGTTCCTGTTGCCGACTTGGGACCAAATACAGCACCATCTCAACCGTCTTCTCACGCCAGGTGATGTTGGCTTTGAATTTACCTACAACCACTTGGGCCTTTCCGTCCGCAGTCTTTAAGCTTCTGTTTATGGTCCGTATTCGGCCTTTGAGTCTACTTTCCCACACGTTCGAGGTTGGCCCGATACAACTTATCGAAGCTCCGCTGTCAATTAAAGCCTCTTCCGGAATACCGCCTATTTCTACCTTAACATAGGGGCGCTTGTCGGTCGTGTCCCCTAGTACTGTCTCTGCGATAGCCTTTACGTCCTTCTTACGATGCCTCGTTAGTTCCCTAACCTTCGAAATGTTCTTCCACGTTCTAGTATGTTCTGCTTTTTGCATATACTTGAATGAGGTATTGTCACCTCCAAATATACGTTTCCTGGCGGCGTCGTATCTACGCAGTCTCTCCTGTAACGAAAGTACCGGACTCGACTTTGGTTTCGAGTTCGGATCGTCAGTGCTGCTGAAAATCATGTTTTATTTTACACCTACGAGGCTTGATTACGTTGGCAGGGTTCCCCGGCCTTCCCGCCTGTCTCTCGGTTTTCCGATTTGCGTTCTTCGCACCAGGGGCATTGCATGGTGGGCCTATATCACAGCTAGAGGTGTTCGTACCATTCCCTTCGACGACCGGATTTTTGCCCCCGCGTCCTTTTGCTGGTTCTGCTGAGAGAATTTATCTTTTTTCGGTCGATACAATGTTTCCACTATATCTGGTCCTTCCTCCGCAGGGTCGGTTTCCAATTCCTCCACTATTTTCCTGCGAAAGTTTTTTGCTCCAATTCCGAGAGATGCTTCTCGGCTCGACGGCATTCCAACCGCAGCTCCTCCAGCGTCTCTATCTTGCATCCAAAAATAAGGTTTTTTCATTCTGGGCCTGAGATTCCTTCTGATCAGGTTCACTAGGCTTCGCTCTGGCATTCTGGTTGTCATCGTCAGCTCCATCCCCGTTACGGCTGCGTAGAATTCCTCAAACTTCTCATTGAAATCCTGCCCGCGATCGTTCATGGCTTGACGATTCTCCTCGTCGCAGTCCGTTTTTCGAAAATGTTCCACGATAGCCGATCGAAACGATTGGTAATCTCGTACGGTGCCTTCAGGATGCTCCTCCAGGTATAACCAGTACCATTCTCGGGCCGAACCATCAAAGAGCAAGTGAAAATTTGCATACAGGTCTTGTGGAGGAACGTTATGTTTTCTTCGAAGCGTCTCGATTAAAGAAGTTACCCAAAGCGGCAAAAGAGAAGCGGTTTGGGAAACCGCAGGGTACTTAGCGTGCAATCTACGCCTGGGTTTTGGCAGCCTACCTCCTACAAGACGTCTTGCTCCGGTGAGCGCTAAAACTACGGGTGTATCCCTACAATTTCTCCCGCCCTGTTATCATACTACGTTAGGTGTGCCCCTTTGTTGTAGTTAGAATCAACTGCTTTATTTAATATATGTAAAGCTTACAGGGTTGCCGTACTTAGAACTATGTAGTGTAGATATTATTAGTAGTAGGTATATAAAATAATTCTATTACGATATGTTTATTTAAATGCAACATCTTCCTTTTCTTATTTTGTTAGCTGGAATTAATAAAGTATAATTGGCAATGCCAAATCTCAATTTCAATAATTAAATACAAATTAAATTACGTATCAAAATCAATATTGTAAACGTAAAGGTGGAATCACTTTTCTACCTTTTTTTGTTACATAATCATTATTTTTATCAGAACCATTATTTTCGTTTACATTCATATTATCAATTTCATTTTGATTCTTAATTTCATCAACAATTTCATTTTAAATTTTTTCTTCATTTGCATTCTCTTTTTTGCTATCATCGATTAACATAGGACTTTTTTCCGATTCATTAACATTTTTATTTTCTGGAATATTGCATATATGCTGCCGATTTCTACAATAGGTTACACCATCAGAATCTTTTATAATATATGAACGAGGTTCATTACAATTTTTCAAAATTATTCCAGGATACCAAACAGAAGTTGGATTTCTTTTAAACATTACTTTGTCTCCTATATTTACAGGCTTTAAGTATTTTGCTTGATTATTGTAATGATTTTTTACTCGCATATTTTTGATTTTACGTTGTTCTTTATATTGTTTGTTGTCAACAACACTGGGTCTGAGATTTTTTAGAATTGACGGTATTTTAGTTTTGTGTTTCCTGGACATTAATAGCTCAGCAGGACTAGGAATATTTTCTTTTGGAGTATTCCGATAATTAAGTAAAGCTAAATATGGATCTGATTTACTTTCTTGACATTTTATTAACATTTTCTTTACAGTCTGTATGGTTCGTTCTGCTAAACCATTTGACCTGAACAACTGGCGTAAAATCTGGTTTTAATTTTGAACTACACTTTTCATTTAATAGCCCTAACCCTTCAAAAACATCTGCGTAATCAGTTAATTTTTTACATGCAATATTGTTAATCGTTTTAACTAATTTCATATCTATTGCTGTTGTTAGACCAATTACATTTTTACAATTCATCTAAACGATATGAAAAGCGCACTTATAAACCTTATCTTGATACATTAAATTTATAGTAATTACCCATTAACGGTAGTTGCTCACCACTAAAAGTTAATAAACGTGAATTTGAATGTTTAATAAATCTATTTACATTTAATTCGGCTGCCATTTTATATGATAATATATTAGTTTGAGCGCCTGTATCGATAACGCACTGCACATCTATGTTGTTGATTTTCAGTCGTACTGTCCATTCTTTTACCTTATTTCCATTTTTGGTTTTGATTTTGGTTGTCTTTTGCCGTGACCTTTACACCTTCTTCACCTGTTTTAAATGTTTTCACCATACGACTCACTCCTCTGTCGAGCTGCATTATCGAATGCACCACAGTTTTTGGTTCTGTGTTAATTGTGCCTACGAAAAGCTCGCTTTCGCTTTCTTCTTCCTCGCATGACTTGTATATTTTGTTCACATAACTTTTGTTCTGATTTTGTTTTGTTTGGTCTTTTTGTTTTTGTTTGTCAAATTTACGTGATTTATTTTGTGTTTGCGCAGTCTTTTTGTAACACATTTTTGCAAAATGGTTTTTTTATTACATACATAGCAAGTAGCACCTAGCGCTGGACATTTATGTTTGTGAATTTGACCACACCTTTTACAAAGCTTTTTGTCAAATTCTTTGTTAACCACTGCTGCTACATAATTTTCTGAATTTTCATTTGAATTTTCAATTGATTCGAATTTGCTTTCGCGGTCTCTATATTTTTGCAATGTCTATTGCTTTTTGCAATTTTATAGCACCTTCTGTAAGGAGTCTTTCTTTTATTTGAATATTACTAGACGAAAGGCCGCAAACAAAAATGTCTCTCACGAGATCTTCACGAATGTCACCGAAATCGCATGACATACTGAGATTTTTTAAATGCGTTATGAACTCGTCAATGCTTTCATCACTCGCTTGTTTCTTTGAAAAAAATGTGTGCCTTTCTATGGCTATATTTGCCTTTGGTATAAAATAATTTTCAAACTTTTTTAACAAATCATTATATTTTACACTATCTAAGTCTTAGTTAAAAGAATTAAATATTGAAAGACACTCCGTCTGAGATGATGTAGAAGTAATGCTACTTTACGTTGATCTGAGTGTTCTTCGAGACCCGAAGCACGTATGAAGATGGAAAACTGTTTTTTCCAGTTTTTCCACGCGGATGATTGGTTTGATGACTTTAAGTCCAAGGGCGTAATGGTGGTCGCGATAGACATAACCTGACTTTGCGGATTTGACGACCGCATGACGTCGACACTGACTGTTTTCTGGTCTGAGCCTACAATACCCATTATTTATTCTATCTTTCCCAAATTTTGTTATAAAAGGCGTGGCAGGTTTTTTTTTACAAATTACTAACCACTTATTTTTCGGCTACAATTAGTTTTATTTTATTTTTTGACTTGCGACTTGACTCACACTGCCGAATACACACCTGACACCATGTTGTAGTTAGAAACAACTGCTTAATTTAATATATGTAAAGCTTACAGGGTTGCCATACTTAGAACTAGGTAGTGTAGATATTATTAGTAGAAGGTATATAAATAGATCTATTACGATATATTTATTTAAATGCAACGCCCTGTATACTTATTCACGCGCGTGAAACCATGCGATTCACAAATATTACTATGATGAATTTAGTCAAACTATTATTCAATTTTCTCTAATTTGTAGACAAAACTTTATAATGTACGACGAATGTTCAATGTATTGGCGACCTACAAGCCATTTGCGGTGACCTTGCAACTATTTATGCACTCCAATATATTGGGATGCTGCCGGAGTAAAAGCTGTGGGAAAGATCTATGCAGCTCAAAGCCGAGCTGTGATGGTTTCCATGTAAGAATTTCAGGACACTCTCACCTGGTATTTCTGCTAGCAATCTGTCCCGGCACTTCTTGTTTGTGACGTGGGGACCGGGTAGTGACTTACGCCTGCTGGCGATTTATCTATCGAAAGACTGTGCGTTTTCTTAGTAACGGACTTATTAGGTGTCCAGTGCACTGAATTTGCTGTGTCGAAAAAAATTGCAGCTATTACAATTCGCTGCCGGCTGCGCCCAAACTTATTGATACCAATCTGCTTTAATACCTTAATTCTGCCCGCCGTGCTGGTATACCAAAGTGGCCTCTTATTTAGAGCACGAACTGAAATTTGCCAATTGACTTTTGTTGCTTTTCTAGTATTTTGGGATCTGATTTTTAATGACGTCCGACTCTTTGAACAATCACCAGAGAAAAGGGCAACATTTTCACGAAACTCATGGCGGCTACTACCTTATCTGCAGAAATGTCAAAAACAGCTGAGTTGACTGCGTTCGCAACATGCAGTTCAAGGATGTTGTATTAGCTTTAACATGTTTGCAGCCAGTGTTAGCAGAAAGGTCGTTGAAATAAACAGGGTGACCGCAACAAGTGCTTCGCCCCATCCAATAGGTGCGACTGAACACAAATTGTCATCAATATCCTCTAACGGGAGTCCAAGGAAACTTGCTGTTTCAACGTGGGTGGAACATTGCGACAGGAGTGTAAGAGGCTTTGGTTCCACATGTACAAAAGAAGAGATGGTAAGTGTAAGGTGGGGACACATTGCAAGCAGGACATACATTTTTTACGTCGGTGTTGATTCTGAATAAGTAAGAGTTTAACCTGTTACAGTACCCAGATCGATGTTGAGCTAGAATGACTCGCGTTTCCCTGGGGAGTGTGCGTTCCTCTTCCGCAAGTTTTGGGTATTGTTCTTTGAGTACTGGATGCACCGTGAAATTCCTGGCATAAAGGTCCGACGCCTGTTTGTAGAATTCACTGAGGACCTGCTTGTGTTTTTTGGCTTCAAACGGCTGAGTACTCATTTGCTTACCTCATAATGCTTACGGATATGACTCCTTAGCCCCTGGGCGGTGTTGGCTCATCAAGCAGATGTCTGTTGGGATGCCCAGGTTTCTGGGTATTCAAAAGAACTGTTTGGTTACCATCTCATTTCTCTCCCTGATGGGGAGAATTCTCGCCTCATTATGTAGACGGTATTCTGGGGACATAAGAAGACAACCCGTGGTGGTTCTGGGAGCAGTATTTTGGCAGGCCTGTAGCTTCTTCTAGTGAGTAGAGTTTAGGCTTGGCGACCATATAGGGGACGCGCAGCATGCAATCGTCTGGCTAATTGTTGTTGCTTGACCGATGGCATCCTCAAATCCTTTGGCGGTGATGGTGATTGGAGACGCGCTAAATTTATGTTTATGTGCGTGTCTGTTGGCCCTCCGTCTAATTTTATTCACCGCAGAATGCATTATATATTGTCGGCAGAAAGCGCTCGGGCATTTTTTCGCATCCGACAGCACCTTATCGCCAATGGCGATGGAAATTTTGTCATTGTGCTTAGACGGATTCGATAGGGATTTTACGGTGGACCAAAGCTTACGTACACCGGCAGAGAGGTTACAACCGCTTAGGTGGTCCTCCCATTTCGCCCGCTTGTGTTCATCCACAAGCAGTCTGATGCGTTGGTTTATATCTCTTATTTGGGGGTCGCCGGGGTCGAGCTGTCTTATAAGGTCACGTTCTCTCGCTAAATTTGCGGCCTCCATCTGAAAATGAGGCCGAATTTCAGGAATTCTACCGGCGGGAATAAAGCAAGCCCAGGCGGATTCAATGGCCTTGCGGAATGCACGCTTCCCTTGGCGAGCATCAGTCGGGATAGGGAGGACAGGAAAGCGGTTGTATGTAAAGAATTTGTATTCATCCCACTTTCCATTTTTAAAGTTTATGGTAATGCGTTTTTCTGTGACGATGAAGTCGTCGGTACGCTTGAGCGAAATAAGTATAGCAGGTGGTCGGATGCCAATGTTACAATCGGCTGCCAGTTGACGCAGTTTACGAGTCCTGCGCTCACGATTGATATATCCGGCGAACTGTGACAGCTCCTACCATACGTGTGGGGCGCCTCCGTTTATTGTGCAGAACGTCGTTTCTTCTATTCGATCAGCCAAAATCACTCCCCTACTGTCTGCCTCCAAGTTTGAATGCCATAGATCGTGATGGGCATTGAGATCGCATAAGATAATGCGATTATTGCCAGTGAGTAAGGCGCTGATATTAGGGCAGTATCCACTGGGGCAGCAGGTGGCAGGAGGGATGTAGATGTTGATGATTTCTAGGTTTGCGTCGCCTGACCGGACAGATAAGCCTTGACGTTCTAAGACACTGTACCTGCGGTCGATGTCGGGATCAAATATATGATATTGCACAGTGTGGTGTATGATAAACGCGAGGCCGCCTCCATTTCTGCTTTCGCGATCCTTTCTTTGGACATTGTACCCGGAACAACTCTGCAGAGAAGATTTTGCTGTCAGTTTAGTCCCTTCGATCGCAGCAATGTGGATGTTGTGCCGCTTCATGAAATCGACTATCTTCGTGATATTCCCAGTTAATCCATTACAGTTTAACTGCAGAATTCTGAAGTGCAAGGGGGGAGACGTCGTGACTCTGGGAGTAAGTGACGGGTGACTACGCCTAGGTTGTGAAAAGCTAGGACGCAACTGCTGTTATGGTCCTGGGACTGGACGTCCTTGGGTAAGCATTGTGGTACCAGGTGTATTTGGGTTTGTGGGCTGGCAACATGGCGCACCCATAGGGGGTTGCCGTCGCGGACACCGGAACATCTAGAAAAGTGGCACCGTCCAAGGCAGGAGCTGCTATTCTTTGCTGGCAAACGGTGCAAAAGGTGGTAGGGACTAAGAGTCTGTTCCCTGACCTAGCCGCAAAAGATTTATGAAAGTTACGAGGACATCGGGTTTTGGCATCTAGGCCAGAACAACCTGTCCGGTGCAACCATCCAATTCACAAGACACACTGACAAGAGTATGACCGGCCTAAAAATATTCTTTTCCGACGGACGCAGCAAAACCATTTCTCAGAACCGGGGTCAGGAGACGGACACGGATTGGGTTCGATACCTTCCCGGAGCAAGAGAATATGGAGCAGTCCCGCTGCAAGGAGCTGCTGGGAGGATAACAATTTGTGGGAGGGACGCAACAAATTAAATGGGGTTACAATGTTATATTTAATATCCTTCTTTTTCTTGGTTCTAACCCTTCCGTGGATTAATTTTAGTCTTGTTAATATTGCATATCTTAAGTTTTTTTAATACCTTTATTTACAATTTTTTTTTAATTTCTGTTGTTATATAGAGAGTTAACACATTATTTGGATGTGTGAAATTTTGCTTTTGTGAATTTGATTTGAATTCCCCCCAAGCTTATTCTGCATAACCAGGTATTTTAAATTTCTTTAATTCGGTTACTATAAATATATTTCTACTAGATTACTAGATACATATTTTTCGTTTGAAATTTTTGGGGGCAGAAATCAACCCTCAGGGAGCTTATTTTTAGGTTTGATATTTCTTTTTGTTATTACGAATCTTTTTTGGTTTTATTTTTTGGCTTACCTAATTTTTGAAGTTTTTTGCAATAACGGGGCTTATAATTTTGGTTTCATATTTTTATAACCAGCTGTACTTGTACACAGATAATGGTTGGTTGTACAGGTATAAAGGAATCGAGATAGATATAGACTTCCATATATCAAAATCATCAGTATCGAAAAAAATTTGATTGAGCCATGTCCGTCCGTCTGCCCGTTAACACGATAACTTGAGTAAATGTTGAGATATCTTCGCCAAATTTGGTACACGAGCTTATCTGGACCCAGAATAGATTGGTGTTGAAAATTAGCGAAATCGGATGATAACCACGCCCACTTTTTATATATAACATTTTGGAAAACACAAAAAACCTAATTATTTAGTAAATAATACACCTAGAATGCTGAAATTTGACGTGTGGATATATATTGAGACTCTGGAAAAAAAATTTAACACATTTTTTAAAATGGGTGTGGCACCGCCCACTTGTGATAAAATCAATTTTTCAAATATTATTAATCACAAATCAATAAGCGTTAAACCTATTGTAACAAAATTCGGAGAGAGATTGCCTTTACTATAAGGAATGCTTTGAAGAAAAATTAACGAAATGGGTAAAGGACCACGCCAACTTTTATATAAAAGATTTTTAAAAGAGTCGTGGACGAATAAAATAAGCTATATCTTTGCAAAAAAGGGCTTTATATCAATAGTATTTCATTTCCCAAGTAGATTTATAACAATAAATAGCAAAAATTTCAAATGTTAAAAAATGGGCGTGGCACCGCCCCTTTTATGACTAAGCAATTTTCTATGTTTCGGGAGCCATAACTCGAAGAACAAGTAAGGAAGGCTAAGTTTGGGTGTAACCGAACATTACATACTCAGCTGAAAGCTTTGGAGACAAAATAGGGGAAAATAACCATGTAGGAAAATGAACCTAGGGTAACCCTGGAATGTGTTTGTGTGACATGGGTATCAAGTGGACGCCTTTTCGAGATATCGCCATAAGGGTGGACCAGCGTGACTCTAGAATGTGTTTGTACGATATGGGTATCAAATGAAAGGTGGTAATGAGTATTTTAAAAGGGAGTGGGCCTTAGTTCTATAGGTGAACGCCTTTTCGAGATATCGCCATAAAGGTGGACCAGGGGTGACTCTATAATGTGTTTGTACGATATGGGTATCAAATTAAAGGTATTAATGTGGGTTTTAAAAGGGAGTGTCCCTTAGTTGTATATGTGAAGGCGTGTTGGAGACATCGACCAAAATGTGGACCAGGGTGACCCAGAACATCATCTGTCGGGTACCACTAATTTATCTATTTATTTATATATTTATTTATTATTGTCTACCGAATAGTTCTAACAGACTCATTAATTAAAAAGTATAAAGAGACTAGTCATAAAGCTACTTATCTCTAAACTGAAATTCATATTTTTAGCATATGAATTGCATATTCGAACGCATCTTGTGAGTGGCTCATTGAAACCATAATTGGTTGCATGAAAAATTACATCGAATAAACGAGTTGTCCTTAAATTAAGACTTGATGAGTGAACATGTATTAAATTAGAAATGAGTTCACAGTTGATTCTAGAATTCATCACATTATACACAAAAATAATAGAAAAATAAGACCTTCTCTCTTCTAAACTTTGTAGACCTAGCAACTTGCGTCTGCCAATATAGTTTGGAAGCCCATCAGGCCATGACAGAGGACGCAAAGCCATTCTTTATATATGTAATAACACATGTGATACCACATTTATTTATATATGTAATACCACAAACAGTATTCCTGCCATGATTCCAAGGGCTTTTGATTTCGCCCTGCAGAACTTTTTCATTTTCTTTTACTTAATATGGTAGGTGTCACACCCATTTTACAAAGTTTTTTCTAAAGTTATGTTTTGTGTCAATAAGCCAATCCAATTACCATGTTTCATCCCTTTTTTCGTACATGGTATAGAATTATGGCATTTTTTTTCGAATTAAATGAAAAAGGGCGGCGCCACGCCCAATTTGAATCTTTCTTTTATTTTTGTATTTTCTTGCACCATATCAATACCGGAGTTGAATGTTGCCATAATTTAATTATATACTGTAAAGATATTCAATTTTTCGTTAAAATTTGACTTTTAAATTTTTTTTTATAGTGGGCGTGTTCTGCATCCCATTTTCCTAATTTTTATTTAGCATATATATATTGGCAATGTTCCTGCCAAATCTTATCTTATATCTTCAAAGACTGCCAAATTACAGCTTACAAAACTTTAAAATTACCTTCTTTTAAAAGTGGGCGGTACTACGCCCATTGTCCAAAATTTTACTACTTTTCTATTCTGCGTCATAAGGTCAACCCATCTATCAATTTTCATCGCTTTGTCCGCCTTGGGTAATGAATTATCGCACATTTTCAGTTTTTCGAAATTTTCGATATCGAAAAAGTGGACTTGGTTATCATCAGATTTCTTTCATTTTAAATAGCGATCTAAGATGAGTGCCCAGGAACTTACATACCAAATTTCATTAAGATACCTCAAAATTTACTCAAGTTATCGTGTTTACGGGCGGACGGACAGACGGACGAACGGACGGGCGGTCGGACGGACATGGCGAAATGAATTTCTTTTTTCGCCCAGATCATTTTGGTATATAGAAGTCTATCGGCCCTATTCTGTGCACTTAACAAATTCACCATCTTGTTTATTTGTCAAGTTTGACAATTTATCAAGTAATTGCTATTCTATGTAAAAAATAAAAAGCTTTTTCGCTGACAAATTGTCAAACGCTCTTGATAATTTAATTTATACGGATAAATTTAAATTAGAATTCTGTTATTGTGCGATCGAGAGAAAATGGAAGAACATTTATTACTTTTGCTATTATTGTAGGAAGATCCTCCCGGGGTCATTTGGGGGACATTCTGGGATGGTTTTGGGGACTCCCTCGGGGTAATTTGGACATTCCGGGATGATTTTGGGGACTCCATCTGAACCTCCCTGGGTCATTTGTGGGACATTCTGGGACGGTTTTGGAGATTCCATCGGGGAAATTTGGGGGACATTCCGAGATGGTTTTGGGTACTCCATCGGGTCGTCCCGGCATCATTTAGTGGTCATCCCAACCACCCCCCCAATGACCCCGAGGGAGTCCCCAAAACCATCCCAGAATGCCCCCAAATTACTCCGAGTGAGTCCCAAAAACCATCCCGGAATGACCCCCAAATTACCCCTGGAGGACCCGATGGAGGGTCCAAAACCATCCACGAATGACCACGAAAATAAACCTGCGGATTATTTTTTCCTTTTCCCATTTCGGGGCTAGCAGTATAAAATGAGACATATCGCTCCAATTGCTCATACGTAGCACGTTCCACTTTTGATTTCCTTGAAAAAACATGATTTTAAAATATCTGTTACAAAAAATAATGAAAAATATTCAATTCTTACGTTTATTTCATTTCGCGATTGTTGCAATAAACGGCTGATTTCTGTTTACTTTATTTAGGTCAACACAGTATGGTGAAAAGCACGGGTCGTTGAGCTTTTTAGAGTTGTCAAGTTATGCACAGAATACAAATATTTGTCAACTTGATAAAAATCTTGATTACTTGTCAACTTATTGACAATTTCTCAAGTGCACAGAAGAGTGCCGTATATCTATCCCGATTAGTTTATGCCCTTACGGATTACCGTTATGCGAACAAAATCAATATACTCTGTGAGCTCTATTCAGCTGAGTATAAAAATTAGTTCAGAATAGAACCATATGTATATGTACTATTGTGCAGCCTTGTAACACTATTAAGCACACAAAACAAACAACAACAGCATTTCAAGTATGTAATGTTCGGTTTCATCCGAACTTAGACTTCTTTATTTTATGCATGATAATCGCTCAAGAGTTCACAGTCAGCGGTTGTTCTGGTTGGGTTGACCTTAACTTTTCTCTTTTGTTTTGAGAATGTGCAGACTTAGGGTAGATCTGTTAGGCGACCAAATCCCTGTAGGTCAAAAAAGTGTTCCTTGTCTGAGCGAGTGTTTTCGTGTATGGAGGAGGAAGCTGCACCGGAACGACTCGGGGTTTTTCCCGACCAAAATCTCTCATTTCAGTGTAACCCCGTTTAATTTGTTGTGTCCCTACCACAAATTGTCATCCTCCCAGCAGCTCCTCGCAGCGGGACTGCGCCATACTCTCCTGCTCCGGGAAGGTATCGAACCCAATGCAGGTCCGTTTACTGACCACGGTCCGGAGAAACGGTTTGCTGCATCTGCCCGAAATTAATCTTTTTAGGACGGTCATACTCTTGTCAGTGTGTCACGTGCAAGGGATGGTTGCAACGGACAGGTTTTTCTGGGCTAGATCCCAAAACCAGACGTCCTCCTAACTTTTACAAATCCTTTGTGGCTCCTTGCATAACCACAATCACTGTAGTAGAGCGCGTTGCAATCCCGAGCATCAGCCCCTGCCCCGCCCTCTTCCACCTCTTTTCCGGCAGAAATCGTGTCGGTCAGGGAAACAGATTCTTAGTCCCTACCACCTTTGGCACCGTTTGCCAGCACAGAATATATATGTTTGCGAAATCCGCCCAATGCAGCTCCTGCTTTGGACGATGCCACTTTCCTAGATGTTCTGGTCTCCGCGACGGAATCCCCCCGACAGGCTTCATAGCGCCATGTTGCCAGGCCGCAAACCCAAATACACCGGGTGCTCCAATGCCCCAGGGCCACAACAGCAATTGCGTCCTAGCCTCTCACAACCCAGGCGTAGTCACCTGTCACTTACTCCTAGAGTGACGACGTCTTCCCCGCTGCACTTCAGAATTCTGCAGTTAAACTGTAATGGATTAACTTGCAAGATCACGGAGATAGTCGATTTCATGTAGCGGCATAACATCCGCATTTCTGCGATTCAAGAGACTAAACTCACAGCAATATCTGTCTGCAGACCTGTTATGGGTATAATGTCAACAGAAAAGATCACGAGAGAGGAAATGGAGGCGGTCCCGCGTTTATCATATACCAATCAGTGTAATATCATATATTTGATCCCGACATCGGCCGCAGGGACAATGTCTTAGAACGTCACGGCTTATCTGTCCGGTCAGGCGATGTAAACCTAGAAATTATCAACATCTACATCCCTCCTGCCACCTGCTGCCCCAGTGGATACCGCCGTAATATTAGTGCCTTACTCACTAATCGCATTATTTTAGGCGATTTCAATCATGACCTATGGCATTCAGACTTGCAGGCGTACAGCAGGGGTGAGATGTTGGTGGATTAAATAGAAGAAACGACGTTCTGCGCAATAAACGCAGCCGCCCCCCATTCGTATGGTAGGAAGCTGTCACAGTTCGCTTGATATATCCATCGTGAGCGCAGGACTCGTAAACTGCGTCAACTGACAGCCGATGGTAACATTGGCATTCGACAACCTGCCAGTACTTATTTCGCTCGAGCGTACCGCCGACTTCATCGTCACCGAAAAACGCACTTTCATTAACTTAAACAAAGGAAAGTAAGATGAATATAAATCTTTTACAGACAACCGCTTTGCTGCCATCCCTATCCCGAATGATGCTCGCCAAGGGAAGCGTGCATTCCGCAAGGCCATTGAATCCGCCTGGGCTTGCTTTATTCCCGCCGGTAGAATTCCTGAAATTCGGCCTCATTTTCAGGTGGAAGCCGCAAATTTAGCGAGAGAACGTGACCTTATAAGACAGTTCGATCCCGGCGACCCCCAAATAAGAGATATAAACCAACGCATCAGATTGCTTGTAGATGAACACATGCGGGCGAAATGGCAGGAGCATCTAAGTCGTTGTAGCCTCTCTGCCGGTGTGGGTAAGCTTTGGTCCACCGTAAAGCCCTATCGAATCCGTCCAAGCACAGTGACGAAATTTCCATCGCATTTGGTGATAAAGTGCTGTCGGATGCGAAAAAATGCGCGAGCACTTGCGGCCGACAACATGTAATGCATTCCACGGTTGATAAAGTTAGACGGAGGGCCAACAGCCACGCACATAAACATAAATTCAGCGCGTACCCAATTACCATCACCGCCAAAGAGGTTGAAGATGCAATCAGTCAAGTTAAACCATCTAAAGCAGTGGTCCCAAACGGCATAGCCATGCCGATGCTTAAAATCCTAGGAAAAAAGGGTGTCAAATATTTAGCACATATCTTCAACCTGTCTCTGTCTACCTTTGTCATCCCCGAAAAATGGAAAATGGCCAAAGTTGTCCCGCTACTAAAGCCTGGGAAATCAGCAAACATAGGAGAGTCATATCGCCCGATATCTCTCCTATCGCCAGTAGCCAAGACGCTTGAAGCCATTTTGCTCCTACTTCAAAGCAAATTTGCAGCTAGCCTGTCATCAGAATGGCTTTAGAAAACTTCATAGCACCACCACCGAGCTAAACGCCATTAGCACCCAGATAAATTGCAGTTTAAATCAAAACCAACCCCCCTACGCTGCCGACTGACTTACATTAAAAAATCTTGGGTGGGACGTTCGATAAGGATCTACATTTTGGTGAGCATGCAGCCGCAATTGTACCAAAAATCCAGAGCCGTAATAAAATCTCTTGCTGGCAGTACTTGGGGATAAGATAAAGAAAAGCTCATTACAACTTGCAAAGGAATTGGCCAGCCCATTGCATGCTACGCGTCCCTGACATGGTCGCCAAGCCTGAAAACTACTCACTGAAAGAAGCTACAGGCCTGCCAAAATACTTCCCTCAGAACCGCCACAGATTTTCTTCTTATGTTCCAGAACCACCATTTACATAGCGAGTGGAGAATACTCCCCATTAGGTAGAGAAATGAAATTCTAACCAAACAGTTCCTGTTAAATACCCAGAAACCTGGACATCCCAACAGACATTTGATTGAGAACCCGACTCCACTCAGGGCCTTAAGGAGTCATCTCCGTAAGCATTATGAGTAAATACGGCACCTGAGAAGACAGTCGTATGAAACCAAAAAACACAAGCAGGTCCTCATTGGGCTCCACAAACAGGCGTCGGACCACTATATCAGGAATTGCCCGGTGAATCCTGTACTCAAAGAACAATACCATAAGCTTGCAGAAGAGGAGCGCGCACTCCCTAGGGAAACGTGACTCACTCTAGCTGAACTTCGGTATGGATACTGTAACAGGTTAAATTCTTACCTATCCAGAATCAACCCTGACATACAAAATGTATGCCCTGCTTGCAATGTGTCCTCATATGACACCAAACATCTCTTCCATTTTAATGTGGAACCAACGCCTCTAGCACCCCTCTCATTATGGTCCACCCCTGTTGAAACAGCAAGTTTCCTTCGACTCCCCTTAGAGGATATTGATGACAATTTGTGATCGGTCACATCTATTGGATGTGGCGAAGCACTGCTACGACAACAACAACAACCCACCGGAACGAGTTACTGGTGGGTTAGGGTTGTTCAAAACTAACCAGAGGATTATAAGGAGTGTGAGCAGGGCGCTGCAGAACCAGCTGGTCAGATCAATTTTCACGCAGATCACCACGGGCGTAATCTATACCGTAGATTTTTTGCCAACGGACCTTTTCAACAGGTGTGCTTCGCGGGTTTTCAGGACAGCTATTAGGGGGGAAGTTATTCGTCCAGCTACGATAAAGAGATCAGTTTGTACTTCAGCGAGGGAGATAGAATTCTGAGTGTTTCCAGGAGAATAGACCAGCTCTTCGCAATGTCAGATACGTTGGAGTCAGGTGCTCTTGAGGGGTGATCCCTAAGAGTATTCAGCCACAAACGCACGCGGATGCTGTGGTAGCTGAGCCCTGGAGAAGGGGACCGAGTGCATCAGCCGTCAATACTGATCAGCTGAACAACATGATGGCGGTGACGACACAACAAAATAAAATCATGTAGCAATACATGAATGAGGTCCGTCATATCCGGGATTACGTGTCGAACCTCCGGATAAGAAGCGGGATATGGACAAGTGCCATGTTAAGTTTGATGGAAGAGCAAGGGAATTGCCGTAGAGAGCTTTATTTTCAGAATCGAAAAGCTGACGCAACAGCACAATATATGTGACTTCCAGTTCCTCCCCGCTTTCCATTGCCTCGTAGAGGGCTCTGTCTTGAAGTGGTACTCGCAAGTTCTTGAAGATTGCGCTGACGAACCAGTGTTCGGGTATTTTGAACTTAAAGTCAAACTTCTAGCCAACTTCAAAACTGCAGTCCGATTACGAAATCGTACGAGGGATTATCGAACGCAAACAGCAGCCAGAAGAAGGTTTCTAATACTTCTACGGTCAGGTCCATAAGCTGACTTTTTGCCTGCGGAAGAAGATTCAGGAGCAGAAGCTAGCGGGGATCAATAGGGACAACCTGAAACCTCACCAACTTAACCTTCGCATAGAAAATTTACACGTTGGCGGAGCTTTAGGCTGAGTGTAGGAGGGCCGAGCGGCTTATCAAGGAGAACCGAAGTCGCTCCAAACAGGTCAGCGAGCTGGAAATCGGGAAGTGACACCTGGGGATGAGGGGATCAACAGAAAACCTATGGAGGCGATCGCTAGTTCGGCCAGGTAAAAAACACAATTTCAACAATCAACTCATCCCCTTTCCATCTTATGTTATGTTTTTCGTCTGGAATTCCAGTTGACTTTTTCGTTAAGAATCTGTCCGATTTGAAAAGAGAAAATCACTGTAAGTCGTCCTTCCATAATACAGTGTGTTTGCGTGTGGGCGTGATATGTTTTTTGTGTCTACAAAGCAGGTAAAGGAAGCTTCTCACTGGTGGAAATTTTCAGGAGCTTTCGTCAGGGGACAGACTACCCGGAGACCAAACGAGCTTTATTATATTAAAAAGGGCGGACGACAGTGCGTATAGTGTCAAGTTATGTGTGGGGAAATCCGAGCCAAAAAGTCTAAATCAAAATAAACTGGAATATGAATGAGCTAGACAAAGAATTTTTTTCGCAGAATTTCTCACTAAGAAAAGAAATAGGAACTTCAAAAAGGTAACGAAGACGCGAGGAAAGAAAAAAAATGAGAAGAACTATTAATAAAATAGTAGCGAAAATTGTAACCATGAAAGGCGACAACTGTTTCTTTGCGCAGACAAAAATCGAGGGTAGGGATGTCGTAGCCTTGCTGGATTCAGGTGCTGGCTCGGGTTGTCTAGGTAAAAATATGGATGGAATATAGAAGGACCTAGAGTTTCTGATCGTGCCTGACCTCCAGAAATAGGTGTAGACTTTTGGCAGGCTTTCGACCGGAATGTTGTTAGTGGGGGGTTTTATCGCACTCCACTTACACTGGCGTCGCAGAAACTATACCCGCCGAGAGGGACTCGTCATTTGAAGCGGTATAGCTTGTTCTGAACAGAGAGCAAAGTGTGGCATTGGAAAAGTTCAAGGCAGTTTCCTTCATTTGCGGTCTTAAGTTTAGGGCAAGCTAACGTGGAGGAACACGTAATAGAAGTAACAGACAAAAACCTCCCAGTCAAGCAAAGGCAATACCCTATATCACCAGCGATCCAAAGGCTAGTTTTTGAAGAGCTCGATATAATGTTTGGTTTAGGGGTTTTAAAGGAAAGCAATATTAGCTGGAGCTCTACGGCGTCGCTGGTGATAAAGGGAGAAAAGAAGCGTCTGTGCCTCGACGCAAGAAAGATTTATGAACGAACTATTAGAAATGCATACCCACTGCCAAATATCGACTGTATCATTAGCTGACTTCAGAACACTAGGTTCATTTCGGAAATTGATTTGAAATATGCCTTTTGGCAGATCCCGCTCGAAAAGAAATTTAAGGAAAAGACAGAATTTACAGTGCCAGGGCGTCCATAGACCTATACACAGTCATCCCGTTGGACTGTGTAACGTAGCACAAAGAATGTGTAGCTTAATGGACAAGGTTATATACCCACTTCATTACGTTAGCCTGTGTTTGTATATTTAGATGATTTTTTTGTATGTTCTGTCGATTTTTCGCCCAATTTAGGTTTGTAGGAAAAGGTCGCTAGATGTTTACGTCAGGCTAACCTGACCAGAATCAACCCTGGCATACAAAATTTATGCCCTGCTTGCAATGTGTCCTCACATGACACCAACCATCTCTTCCATTGTAATGTGGAACCAACGCCTCTAGCGCCCCTTTTATTATGGTCCACCCCTGTTGAAATAGCAAGTTTTCTTGGACTCCCCTTAGAGGATATTGATGACAATTTGTGATGGGTCACACCTATTGGATGGGGCGAAGCACTGCTAGAGCAACAACAACAACGCACCGAAACGAGTTACTGGTGGGTTATGGCTGTTCAAAACTGACCACAGGATTATAAGTAGTGTGAGCATGGCGCTGCAGAACCAGGTGGTCAGATCAATTTTCACGGAGATCACGGGCGTAATCCATACCGTAGATTTTTTGCCAACGGACCTTTTCAACAGTTGTGCTTCGCGGGTTTTCAGGACAGCTATTAGGGGGGAAGTTATTCGTCCAGCTACGATAAAGAGATCAGACAATTTGTACTTCAGCGAGGGAGATAGAATTCTGAGTGTTTCCAGGAGAATAGACCAGCTCTTCGCAATGTCAGATACGGTGGAGTCAGGTGCTCTTGAGGGGGTGATCCCTAAGAGTATTCAGCCACAAGCGCACGCGGATGCTGTGGTAGCTGAGCCCCCGAGAAGGGGACAGAGTGCATCAGCCGTCAATACTGATCAGCTGAACAACATTATGGCGGTGACGACACAACAAAATAAAATCATGTAGCAATACATGAATGAGGTCCGTCATATCCAGGATTACGTGTCGAACCTCCGGGGAAGAAGTTGGATATGGACAGGTGCCATGTTAAGTGTCTAAGCCGCCTTCACAAATATTTAGACGGCGTCAAAATATACGTATGCGCAGCCGTGCGCGGCGAAGTGGAAGACACCACCGAGTGACCACTGCCCTAGTCGTCAACGATATTTGGGAAAGTCAGTCTTGTACTAACAATCGGCAACCGCGGACGCGCTCCTATTTTAACGTGCCATAAGCATATATAAATATACATTTCTAAAATATACTTGTATAGTTGTAATACTTCGAAATGAATTCATGACGTGAATTATTAAATAATATAAAATTAAGTTTATAACGTTTTATGAAAAAACTCTTAATATTTTATTTAGTGAAGAGTGTAGCGAAGAAAGACCACAGTTGTTCATGGTCATTCGCAGCCATCTTTAACACACCCTAAAATTTTAAAACAAAAAACATTTTATTAACTTTTAAATAAATACAAATTTAAAACAAAACTACACAAAAGTGTAAAAACAGTGGTTATCTAGACATACAAAATAACATATATGTAAATGTATTAAATAAAAGTGACAGTGTGTGCAAAATATACACATACATACTGACAAAAAAAAATTGAGTAAATTGAGTTCAGAAAAAAAAAACAAGAACATTGCAAAAAAAAAAAATTTCGAAAAAAAAATTTTTCGAAAAAAGTCACAAAAAATACAACTGAAAAAAACAAAAAGTGCTTGTGCTTGGTTAAAAAACAAACGTATATATTCATATATACAATGGTATTTAAAAACACAAAAAATTACAGAAAATTCAAAATTTACAAAAAAAAAGTTAGAGAAAATTAATAGAAGCACCTACATATATTCACAGAAAAAGGTTGCGAAAATTATTTTTTGGTGCACAATACAAAACAAACAAAAAATCATCTAAAATCAACTTTATAAGAAGCCAAGCAGCAGCAACAACAGCCAGCTTATCAACCAACAACAAGCAGACCAGGCAACAATAAGAAGCAGCATAATAAATACAGGACTCGGTGAGTTGGCAGTTTTATTATTTTTTATATTTTTTATACAAAAGTTATATTCTCCTTTGTAAACTGCAAACATATATATATATATATATATAAATATATATATATATCCACATACGCATATATATTAATATTGCGGAAATTTTCTTACCGTTGGTTTTACTGCAAACGGTTTGGAGCCAAAAATTGGTAGAAAATATTCCGCTACACCAATAGGCAAAATCCGCCAATTATATATATATATATATGTATACATATTTCTAGTGGTATTTAACCAGCAAAACATTGCAGTATATATGCCTACTCAAACCCACTGTGCAAGAACAACATCATCACAAATTTCTTCTTCAGCTGAGTTTACCCCGTTGTTCGCACAGAGCGTTGAACTTGGCGATACAGTTCAACTTCCAAATCATTTTTTCTGCTTCGCAGCATATAGAAAAGTATAATATTCATACGTATGTACATACTTACGTACATGTACAAATAATTTCAAGTTGCTTTTCCAGCAATCATACTTCTCCACTCAGAGAACATCATACGTGTTTACTCACACGTTCCAGTCGCTCTTCCAGCGACATTCTCCCAGCACATATAGCTACATTAGCAACGAGAGCTGTGTACTGCTCATCAAATTTCTCAACCTCTCTCATATTTGCAATTCGTTCACCTTTCTTTGCTGCACTTTCCCAACAGTGCAATCAAGCGCACTCAGCTTCACAAAGAAGCGCGACATTAAAGCGACGAAGAAGCGAATCAAAACAAACTCTTCTGTTTGTAAACATAAATAGAGAAGCTCCTTTATTCACGTGCATACGTTCGCACAAACAAACATATATACATACGTTTGTATATTGCGCATGTACATTTGTACTTATTCTGTCGTGCAAAACTAAGTTTGAGATATTTTCGTCCCTATAGGAACTTTTAAAAAAATATCCCTACAAACCTCAAAGTATTATTATTTTCTAATATATACATACCTATATATACCAGTAATTTACAAATACACATTTATTTCCACACGTATATTTACACGTATATATAAGTGAAAGGTGTTTGTGATTTTTTTTAATTTTATATTTTTTGTTTTTACAAAACATTATACATACTATTGACATCCGAATTTCGCGGATTTAAATTATATAAGGAACGTCCCGTTGTCCCTGCTTGACTCTATTTTTCAAAAAAAAAAAAACAACACAAACACCGCCACCAATTTAAATTCCCCTTTTTAAATTTCTGTGGCACGAAGAGTTTTCCATCTTCGAATTTTGCGAACGTTCTCTGAGCGTACAAATATTTTATTCGGTTTTTTTTTTGGTGAAAACCAAAAAGTTTGCATAAAATGCGTCTCAGTCCCCTAAAAACGTCCGAAACCGGGACAAAACCAAAAGGTGGCCCAAAAGAAGAAACGGCCAAGGAAAGGTCAACATCCCCCCGCCGGAAATCCAAATCAGTTGACAAATCCGCGCAAAAGTTCATCGCGGAAAGTGACAAACTGATGAGATACTGTGCAAAATTTAACGAAGCACCGATTCAGGATCACACTGAATCGTATCTCATGATAAAGGAAAAATCACTAGATGATTATTGGGCACGGCTTCAATCGGTTTACGATCTGGTATTTTCGAAACCAGACAAAAGTTTCCCTGAAGACTTCAAGAGTTCAGTACAAGGCAAGAAATGCGCCTGCCTTGATACGTATGAAGTGACAAAAGCAAAGATTGCCGATCAACTTCCGTTGATCAAAATGATGGCAACGCCGAGTCCACCACCCCGCGTGGAACAACCCCGGGCTGAGGCAAATATTTACCTCAAAGTCCCAGCATGCGACACGGCGACCTTTTATGGTGGCTATGAAGAATGGCCCGCTTTTCGCGATATGTTCACAGCGGTGTACATTAACCACCCAAGGCTCTCCCGTGCTCAGAAATTGTACCATCTCCGGTACAAAACGCAAGGCAAAGCCGGCTCCATCGTCAAACAATATGCGTTGAGCGATGATAACTTTGACCTTGCCTTTGAAGCTTTACGGTTACGATACGAAAACAAGCGTATCTTGGTTGACAATCAGATAAAATCCTTACTGACTCTTGCCACTATTCTATCCGAAAACAGTGAGCAACTTCAGAAATTGCAAAATACAATCAACAACTGCCTATCCGTCCTTCACTCCCAAGGAGTTACGACAGACAGTTGGGATCCGATTCTGGTGTACATTTGTTCATCAAAGCTCCCAGAAACAACCCTGTCACTTTGGGAACAATCTCTCTCTTCTCGAAGAGATCTACCCGCATGGTCACAAATGAACGACTCTCTCACCTCGAGATATGAAGTGGTTGAAAGGGTCAATAGGCTTCAACCAAGCAAACAAAAAGCAGTCGCTCATCAAAATTCTGCGCAAAACAGGTCCTTCAACAAGACGCAAACCCTTGTGGCAGAATCTAAAACGGAAACTTGCCAATGTTGCAACTCCCCGCACCTTATTAGATTCTGTCCACGATTCAAACGAATGTCTGTGCAAAACCGGACACAATTCGTAAAACAAGCCAAGCTGTGCACAAACTGCCTTAGCAGCATTCTTATCATCAATAAGTGCACGAGCAAGTGGTCATGTTCGACATGTCATCAACGGCATCACACGCTGTTGCATGCGAGCCCACAAGCTCCACGTTCCACCCCGCGAACGAATGCATCAAACGTGCAGCACACAACTGCTGAGTCAACATCTCCAGTTCGACAAACGCAGAATAGCTCCGATTCTAGCGAGCTACCGTGTTGTTCAAAACACGCACCGGTTCAATCATTGCATGCAACCAATGATAACCAAATTCTCTTTCCTACTGCTATGATCGCAGTCGAACACGAAGGGGAATTATTTCAACTAAGGGCCCTTATCGATCAGGGCTCGGAAAGAACTTTCATTTCCTCGTAAGTTCAAAAACGGTTGAAACTTCCATTCGAGCATTCAAAATTCGAAATCTCTGGCACGGGTGGACAAGTCGTACAAAGTCCTCCAAACTTTGTCCTTTGACACTGGTTGCATCCAAGGCCATGAAAAGGATAAAGGCTCATGCAATTGTGTTGCCGCAACTGACAAAAAATCTGCCAACATCCACCATTAGTCGCAAAATCTGGCAGCAGTTCAAACTCCTTGAGCTCGCTGATCCCAGTTGCCACATACCGGGTCAGACTGACATGGTCATTGGCAGCGACATACTTCCACAAATTCTGCTGGAAGGTATAAAAAAGATGTGCGGTAGCATACTTGCACAAAAAACCATTTTTGGTTGGATTCTCAGTGGTCCAATAACTGAAAATGTTGTGTCATTCTCGACGCAAGTCCAAGCGTCAAACGAGACACTCAGTGGTTGGGTTATTCCGGTCAATTTTAATATTTTGTTTTTAGGCTATTTGACCTATTGTGGGTTCCAGTAGGAAATAAAAAGATGGTAATTATTCCACTGTTGCGGCCCTACGTTTCGCTAGCCGTCCTAGCTTCTTCAGGGGCGAAGTCTATTTATTTTTAACAATAAAACATAAGAAATAATTACATTAGTTTTTGGTGACGATTTTTTAAATTATTTACATCAACAACAATAAGGTGCCACAAAACAACAATTTTAGCTAAGCTAATACTAATTGAGGTACAAAAAGGACGCACATACATATATACACGTAAGCAAAAATTAATATCACTCACATGATATTTTTTCTTAACTCTAAAAATTTTTGGTACCACTTGCAATGGGTATCATAGTCATACTAAACATAAAAATATTATAAACATAAAAGATAGCTTGCTGCAATCGCTTCTGTATCCTCCTTCTTGTTTATCGTGATTTCCCTTTTTTGCATTATTCGAAGGCTCTCTAACGTGTATCGGACTTTTCCTCTTTTATTTTTGTCTATTATTGTGGTATTCGCGAGATCAGCTGTATGTCCAGTTGATGTTATGTGTTGTGATAACGCAGTGTTGTTCTTTTTCTTCTGTATGTCAGCTTCGTGTTCTCTTAGTCGTACGCTCAGATTTCGCTTTGTGGTTCCAATATATACCCGGTTGCAATTTTCGTTAACTTTTTTGTTTCCCATGCAACTGATTTCATACACAACATTATTTTGTTGTAGTATATCGATGGGGCTCTTTGTGTTTGTAAATATGCTGGATAGGGTGCAGTTGGATTTATGTGCTATTGTAATGTTCGGCTGAGTTCTCAACTGAGAAAATTTTGGGAAGAGGAGGAAATTCCACAACCTCCACAGATATACCCCGAGGATCAAGCGTGTGTGCAGATATACGCAACAACCACGACACGTGCACCAAACGGTCGATACATTGCGCGACTTCCATTCAAGGAAGAGTTTCCTGAAAAACTCTCCTTCGGCAAATCCCGCCCGGCTGCTCTGCAGCAGTTTTTCAGCTTGGAGCGATCGCTTCAGAAAAAGGGGGAGTTAGGCACAATGTACAACAATATGTTGCAAGAATATCTCGACCTTGATCACATGGAATCTACCGACCCATGCGAAATAACTTCGAATGGCAAGGTCTTCTCATTTTACTTGCCACATCATGCGGTAGTCAAACCAGATAAGGTCACCACCAAAGTTCGTGTGGTTTTCAACGCCTGTAAAAAATCTGGGTCAGGAAAATCCCTGAATGACGTGCTATACACTGGTCCAACACTCCAACCAGATCTCATGCTACTAATTCTACAGTGGCGCATGCATAAGTATGTGTTCAATGGAGACATTGAAAAAATGTACCGTCAGATCCTTATACACGAGGACGACAAAGATTTTCAGCGAATCCTATTTCGCAAATCGGCCAACTCCATTGTTAGCGATTTCAATCTGAAAACGGTTACATTCGGCGTCAATTGTGCACCATATCTCGCTATTCGTACGTTGCATCAACTATCCGATGACACGAAAGTGGCATTCCCGTTGGCTGCAACAATTCTCAAGACGCAAACGTATGTCGACGACATCCTATCCGGAAGTCATACCATCGATAACGCCACTGAATCACTCGTTCAAGTGATAAACGCCTTAATATCAGCTGGTTTCATACTAAAGAAATTAACGGCTAATCACCCGGCCATATTGAAATTTGAGAGCACTTCCAATACCAAAACTCTTGGCATTCGATGGAACGCGCTCACGGACAAATTTTCATACACCATTCTGCCGGAACATACCCAAAATATGGTCACAAAGCAACAAATTTTATCCTCTGTTGCAAAACTTTTTGAGCCTGCAGGATGGCTGTCGCCAGTTATGATCCAAGCCAAGATACTTCTCCAAAAAATCTGGCTGGATGGCAGCGATTGGGATGAAAGCGCCAAGCCTGCAACATTATCAAAATGGCAACATTTCGCAGAAGATCTGCCAGCCATTTGCCACATCGAAATCCCTCGATGTGTTAATGTCGTTCCAGGGCAAGACACCCATATCCACGGGTTCTGTGTTGCCTCGGAAAAAGCTTATTGCGCAGCGATTTACATCTGCACACATGTGGGCAACCAAATAAAATCTTCACTTTTGGTTGCGAAAGGCAAAGTTGCCCCCATAAAAACTGTAAGCTTACCCCGCTTAGAGCTATGTGGTGCAGTCCTACTCGCCAAACTGGCTTCAACTGTTGGAAAACAGCTCGACTTACAAGCATGCAACATATTCTTATGGTCAGATTCTGAGATTGTACTAGCCTGGCTAGAAAAATCTCCATCGACCTGGAAAACTTATGTGGCCAACCGTACCTCTCAAATTCGAGAATATCTTCCTAGCGGCACCTGGCGCCACGTATCTAGCCAAGACAACCCTGCTTATCTTGGCACACGTGGTTGCAAGCTGCATGATTTGATAGGCTCTTCCCTTTGGTGGTACGGACCACAATGGCTTTCTTGCCACATTTCGGCATGGCCAAAGCCGAAAGCAGGTAGCGTTTCTCCACCCGAGAAACGCAGTGTCGAAGCATATCACGCACTCGAGGAAGAGGACGATATTCTTCAACGTTTCTCCTCATACTCTCGAGCTCTCCGTGTGATTGCATACGTGTTCCGCTTTGCGAACAATGCCTGCAACAAATCCAAATCGGTGGCAAGAACACATAATCCCCATCTGACGTACAAAGAGTTGCAACATGTGAAAACGCGGCTTGTGGCAATGGCACAATCTCGCCATTTCGGGGCGGAAAAGAGCGCCTTACAAAACAAAATGCCAATAAGCAAAAAGAGTTCCCTTCTGGCTCTTGGTCCATTTCTGGACGGATACGGACTCCTACGTATCGGGGGCCGATTGGAACATTCTACAATGCAATACAACGAGAAGCATCCAGTAATCCTTCCTCCGGATTCAAGGTTATGCCAGTTGTATCTGGAGTTTTTACACCGCCTGCTTCTTCATGCAGAAATGTGGTTAATGCTCCAAATGGTGAGGCAAGAATACTACGTACCAAAACTAAAGCCTCTTATAAATAAATGCATTTTTCAATGCAAATCTTGCACGCTTTTCAAACAGAAAACGCGCACGCGAATAATGGCAGCTCTACCACCTGAGCGCTGCAATTTCTCACTCCCTTTTTCCACAACAGGAGTAGACTTTGCAGGTCCATTCCAAATAAAAGCATCGGTTCTGAGGTCGACCACTATCATAAAAGGGTACGTGGCTGTGTTCGTCTGTTTTTCCACAAAGGCAGTACACCTCAAGCTATGCTCGGACCTTACCACCGAAGCCTTTCGAGCAGCATTCGCCCGATTCGTTGGCAGACGAGGTTATCCCTCAAAAATGATGAGCGACAATGGTACAACATTCATTGGCACTCAACGCGCACTTGAACGCGACTTAGTTAAATTTCTTAACGAATGCTCCTCGGACATTGTCCAGAAATATGCCCCCCAGGGAATAAACTGGCAGTATATTCCACCCAGCGCCCCTCATATGGGCGGCTTGTGGGAATCCGCTGTAAAAAGTTTTAAAACCCACTTCAAAAATACCGCTGCATCCCACAAGTTTACTTTCGAAGAATTCACGACGCTGTTGGTGCGTATTGAAGCAGTTCTCAATTCGAGGCCTCTGACCTCACTATCCCAGGACCCTGCTGACTTTACAGCGCTCACTCCGGGTCACTTTCTTCGAGGTGCACCGCTATTACCCATTCCTGAGCCAAACGCGGAAGACCTCTCCTGGATATATCGATGGGAAAAACTTAAATCGCTTCATCATCAATTCAGTCGACGCTGGAAAGAGGATTATCTGAAGGGACCTTCATAAGCGCTATAAATGTCAAACGCCACAGCGAAAACCTCAACCAGGCGACCTCGCCGCAATTAAAAAAGTTTCGCTCCCACCCACCGAGTGGCGTCTGGGACGAATCGAGAACGTTCGCCTCGGACCTGACAACCATGTTCGGGTTGTAGAGGTTCGCACCCAAAATGGGTTTGTCGTGCGCCCCTTAGTTAAACTGTGCTTTCTTCCAATGGAGCACTCTTCGCGCACAGCGCTCTAACTTACATACGTGTCCCCTGTATTATTAACTTTCCGCTTATCATCCGCTGTATCCTACTACTTCTCGTTTCACTGTCTCGTAGCTATCTTGAGCTATCAAGCATTTTCGATTAAGACACTATCTAGCGAGCCATAGCAGTATTATTTTGAATAGTAGAGTTTCATTTGAGCTATTAATCAGTTTGGTTGTTAAGCAAGCTAGTTGCAAAGTATAAGTGTTATTGTGAAGTACTTTAATAAAGGCCATTTTTCCATTATTCAATATTGGAGTTATTTATTCAACAGTTTAGTGTTTCGAACTTAGCAGAAGAAGGGAAAATAAGAGGATTTGCAAGTAAATTCGTTTCAATTGGTGTCAGAAGAGGAATTGTTGAATAAATTCCAGAGTTGCAGAGCACAGCAAGGACATGGCGGAGCTAAGTGAATTAAGGATCCAGCAACTGAAAAAGAAGTTGGAAGCCCGTGGAGTGAATAAAACCGGAAATAAACTCGAACTTCAAAAGGAATTGACGTGGAAGAGTATGACTTTCATCTTGATGGCGAAGAAACAACAAAAATGGAAGAGACAGTTACGCAGACAGTTACGAGCACAGACTTGAACATGATTTTGGCTGCAATATCTGCTAAAACATCGACAGTGGCCGCTCAACTGGAATCGCAAAAGACAGATATAACATCTCAACTGGCATCTCAAGTGGAAAAACAAAAGGCAAGTATGGCATCCCAACTGGAATCCCAAGAGACACGAATTACACCAAAGATGGAAACAACTGAAAGAACAAGAGGCACGCATATCAGTACAACTCGAAGCGCAGGAGGCGCGTATATCATTAAAATTCGAAGCGCGTATGGACGAGAAAATAACGCAGTTTGAGGAAAAAATCGAAGCCGAGGTGGATGCTTTGAGAAGTCGTATACAGGAGTTGCAAATGAATCGCCCAGCTGTTTCAGCGAGTAATCCAAAGGTAAAAACACCATCTTTTGACGGTTCTGTTCCTTTCCAGGTGTTTAGGATTCAGTTTGAGAAGACCGCAGCAGTGAACAACTGGAGTGCTGAAGATAAAGTTGCTGCACTATTCATGGCGTTGAAAGGGCCTCCAGCTGAGATTTTACAAACCATTCCAGAGGGCGAACGGAACTGTTATGAAGCATTAATGGGCGCTCTAGAGAGACGATACGGAACTGAGCATAGGAGACAGATATACCAAATGGAGTTGCTGAACCGCTTCCAGAGGCCTGGTGAAACATTGCAAGAATTTGCGTCGGATATTGAAAGGCTAGCGCATTTAGCGAATGTGGACGCACCCGTGGAATACATTGAAAGGGTAAAGATTCAGAGCTTTATAAATGGCATACGGGACGCCGAAACAAAGCGAGCTACATACGCAAACCCAAAGCCAACATTCGCAGAAACGGTGTCACAAGCTCTGATTCGCTTCTGGGTAAGCCACTTTTCAAAGCACGCCGTGTGGAGGTAGAAAGGCCAGAGTGGGTAGACGCAATATTGGAGGCGCTGAAAGGATCGCAAAAGCGGATTGAAAAAGTTATCAAATGCTTCAAATGCGGGAAGTCCGGTCACACTGCACGTCATTGCGATCTTGGTCCTAATAGTTCCAACAATGTGGGTGGCCGTAAACGCAAAGCTGGAGGAGATGAGAAAGAACGAGTAAGAGGTAGAGATCGAGAGCTAGATCCAGATATTGAATGGCCTGTGATATCTGTGTTGCAAATTGGTAGAAAATCGAGCAGTCTTACCGTCAGAGGGAATGTGGATTGTAAAGAACGTGTACTGACTGTAGATACGGGCGCATCTCATTCCTTGATCCGATCTGACTTGGTCAACAGGAGAATAAAACCGTTACCTGGAGCAAGGTTGCGTACGGTCACTGGCGAGTATAACCAAGTTCAGGGAGAAGTGATATGTGAAGTCCTAATTGGGAAGGTCATGGTTTTACACAAATTCATTGTGGCGGAGATCGTTGATGAAGTCATATTGGGAGTGGACTTCTGGGCTGGCCATGACATCAAGATCGATATGCAGAAAAGGGTGATGCGTTATAAGAACCAGGATATACCACTTAGCTTCAGTTTGCAGAAAGGATTCAGTAACAATCGAGTACTGGTTGAGAAGACTCGACAAAAAACACGGAAGTCAAAAGCAAAGGTTAATAAGTCGAATGGGCCAAATAAAGCAAAATCAAAAGTACCTGCGAGAGAAACACTGGCATTGGCAAAACCTAAAAAACGCAGGAAAACGAAGCAACGAATTTCCGAGAGAGAATGCGAAGGTAGTCTCAAGCCGGAGCGCACTACTGTTGTGAAACATGGCAACGATACTTATTATGCGAAGCCAATCCGTCAAGCGCAAGCTCTACGAAGTAGTTCATTGGCCAAGCAACAGAGTGCGAGGGAACGATCCAGGATAATGAGTAGTAAGATGAGTCACAGGTACGACAAGGAAAATAATTTGGAAGGTTTCCGGGAGGGAGATTTGGTACTGCTATACAACCCTCACCGGCGGAAAGGTGTTCCATCCAAATATCGGTGCTGTTGGGAAGCCCGTACAGAGTTGTGAAGACGATCAATGATGTCATCTACCGTATACAAGCAATTGGGAAATCACGAAATAGAAGAGTGGTACATTTGGCGATGCTAGCAGCGTCGGGACGATCAGACTTAAGTGGAGGGCAGTATTACGAATATTAGCAAAATTAAGGGGTGCTGCTATCTCTAAGCGATGCTAAGCAGTGACGTGAATTCACATCAATAATTCAATCATTATGTATCTACATAAACGAAACAATAATTGCGTCTACACATATGTACCATGTACGTTATACGAGCAGCGGAGAATCAATGCGAAAACACATGCATATATCTGAGATACTCCTGAAAGTATGCAATGAGAAAAGCAATAAAATCGTGCAATTGTAGTAGAGCAGAGAGTATAAAAGGCAGAAAATGTAGAGGCGCTGGAATTCAGTTTGATTTGAGCTATCAAGCATTTTCGATTAAGACGCTATCTAGCGAGCCATAGCAGTATTATTTTGAATAGTAGAGTTTCATTTGAGCTTTTAATCAGTTTGGTTGTTAAGCAAGCTAGTTGCAAAGTATGAGTGTTATTGTGAAGTACTTTAATAAAGGCCATTTTTCCATTATTCAAATATTGAGTTATTTATTCAACAGTTTAGTGATTCGAACTTAGCAGAAGAAGGGCAAATAAGAGTATTTGCAAGTAAATTCGTTACAATATGGTGTTTGCGTGTGGGGGTGATATGTTTTTTGTGTCTACAAAGCAGGTAAAGGAAGCTTCTCACTGGTGGAAATTTTCAGGAGCTCTCGTCAGGGGACAGACTACCCGGAGACCAAACCAGCTTTAGAATATTAAAAAGGGCGGACGACAGTGGTATAGTGTCAATTTATGTGTGGGGAAATCCGTACCAAAAAGTCTAAATCAAAATAAATTGGAATATGAATGAGTTAGACAAAGAATTTTTTCGCAGAATTTCTCACTAAGAAAAGAAATAGGAACTAACCATGAAAGGCGACAACTGTTTCTTTGCGCAGACCAAAACCGAGGTAGGGATGTCGTAGCCTTGCTGGATTCAGGTGCTGGCGCGGGTTGTCTAGGAAAAATATGGATGGAATATAGAAGCACCTAGAGTTGCTGATCGTGCCTGGCCTCCAGCAAGAGGCTCAAGGCTTTCGACCTGAATTTTGTTAGTCGGGGTTTTATCGCATCACACTTACACTGCGTTGCAGAACTTGTACCCGCTGAGGGCGACTTATCATTTGAAGCTGTATAGCATTTCTGAACAGAGAGCAAAGTGTGGCGTTGGAAAAGGTCAAGGCAGTTTCCTTCATTTGCGGTCTTAGGTTTAGGGCAAGCTACGTGGAGGAACACGTAATAGAAGTAACAGACAAAAACCTCCCAGTCAAGCTAAGGCATTACCTTTATATCACCAGCGATCCAAAGGCTAGTTTTTGAAGAACTCGATAGGATGTTTGGTTTATGGGTTATAGAGGAAAGCAGTATTAGCTGGAGCTCCACTGCGTCCGCTGGTGATAAAAGGAGAAAAGAAGCGTCTGTGGCTCGACGCAAGAAAGATTATGAACGAACTATTAGAGATGCATACCCACTGCCAAATATCGACTGGATCATTAGCTGACTTCAGAACACTAAGGTCATTTCGGCAATTGATTTGAAATATGCTTTTTGGCAGATCCCGCTCGAAAAGAATTTAAGGAAAAGATAGAATTTACAGTGCCAGGGCGTCCGTAGAACTATACACAGTAATACCGTTGGACTGTGTAACGCAGCACAAAGAATGTGTAGCTTAATGGACCAGGTTATATACCCGATTAATTACGTGAGTCTGTGTTTGTATATTTAGATGGTTTTTTGGTATGTTCTGTCAATTTTTCTTCCCATTTAGGTTTGTTGGAAAAGGTCGCTAGATGTTTACGTCAGGCTTACCTGACCATTAAGGTGGAAAAGAGTAAATTTTGCTTTGAATAATTTAGGTACATATGCTAGTAGTTGGGGATGGATGCATCCGTACCGATGAGAACAAGGTTGGTGCACCGAAACACCCTATCAGCTCACCCGGTTTCTAGGGATGTCAGCCTGGTACCGTCGTTTTATCCAAAACAATCCAAACAGTGCAGCTCCGCTGCACGACTGTCCTCACTAAAGACAAAACTAAAATGTTTACAATGACGGACGAGGCGAGGGAGTCGTTTAGGTGACTGCAGCAGAGCCTAATTTCTGCTCCCGTACTGGTACACCTGACTTCAACAGACGTTTTCACATCCAGTGCGATCCTTCGGCAGACGGAGTGGGCGGCGTGCTCTTCCAGTTAGACGACGAGAACAACGAAAACCCGATAGCTTACGTTTCCGCCAGATGCAACAAGGCACAGTGAAATTACAGCATTACCGATCTGGAGCGCTACGCGGTAGTGAAGCGTGAAGAGATTTAGGCCGTACGTCGAAGATTTTCCTTTTATAATCATCACCGGTCACGCGAGTCTAAAACGGTTGATGAACCAGAAATATCTTTCTGGAAAACTCGCGCGATGGAGACTGAGATTAAAGACATACTATTCTGAAACAGAGCATAGGAAAGGAGCACTTAACGTCGTCCCAGATACGATGTCGCGAGCACATGTGGAGGAAATGAAGCTATCTGAAAGACCAATGGACATCGACTTTGACTCACCATATTTTAAAGCTGAAGAGTATGACGAGCTTAAGAAGACTGTGGCTCAAAACCAAGACCGAGTACCAGAATTGTGCGCATAGGACGGGTATGTTTAAGACGGGCTCAGTTTACCCGGGGGGACGATCTTCAGCAGGACCAAGCCTGAAAACTCTAGGTGTCATCGGAATTACGTGCAGGATTGTTGGACGCCTCCCACAGCTCAACTTCTGCGGCGCATGGAGGCATCCATAAAACGTTAGCCCGAATACGTGAAAAATATTACTGGCCTGGTATGGTAACCGATGTTCAAAATTATGTTAGGGAATGCGAGGTATGTAAGGGAAATAAAACGCAAAACTCTTTCCACAAATAACTCGTGGGAAAGCACGTAACTGAAAAGCATTTCCAACGATGGTTTATTGACTTTATGGGCCCTTACCCACGTACATGTGATGATAATTTGTATGAGTTTGTTTGTCTTGACCATTTTTCAAGTTTGTCTTTTTAAAACCTATGCATAAAGCCACGTCTGTAGATGTTATTAAGTTTTTAGAGAAAGAGGTTTTTCACATCTTTGGAGTCCCAGAATAGGACCACTCAGATGATGGCAAACAATTCGTGTCCGATCTGTTTACAAAATTTTTAGAAAAATATGGAACGAAACATATATGAACTGGATTCTACTCTCCCCAAGGGAATACAGCGGAGAGGGTGAATAGCTCAGGGCTCCAAATTGTGAGATCATTCATGAGAATCAAAAGCGTTGTGATAGGTGCATTAGCGATGCGGCTTTTGCTCTTCGTAGCGCGATACACACCTCGATAGACTGCTCGTCATACTATGCCACGTTTGGCTTGCCGATATTGCAACATGGCTCATCGTACGAAATATGTCGCAAACAATTAGAGATTCAATTATGAGGGAACTCGGTTTAGCACATGAGCGAAGCCAAAATGTTTACAACGCCCGATGCAAGGATGTGAAATTCCAAAACTTTCACTTGCCGAAATTTCAAATAGAGTTCACAAATTAACAACTAAAACGCTAAGCTTGCCACAAAGTAAGCTAATTGTGTCGTGCGGAAGGCGATCGGCCACTCTATGTACGAACTCGGCGATACCAGTGGCCAGAAAGTCGGCGTATACCATGCTAAGGATATCTTTGTTGCGTAGCAATTGTGTTTGAGCGACTGTCTTAGTCGCCAACAGCCAACCCTTCTATTTAATAGAAATTAGTCTTAGAAAACTTGAATATTGAATTTTGAATTTATTTACATATGTACCTTTTACGTATAAGTACGCATTCTGAATTATTTGCACGTACAATTATGTAATGTTCTATATTACGTACATATTCTTATTAAATTTAAGTATTTGAAATGTTTGTATTGTACGCTAACACGCAAGCGTATTTCACCTCTCTGGCAACCCCAACAATGGGTTGACAGATGTGACTATGTACATACATATATACATTTGTTATTGGTTTTGACATTTCTTTTTATATTTTTATTACATTCGAAATCTTTTATCGCTGCGGTTGTGACTGAAAATTGTATTAATAAAAACTTGAAATTTGCAGTAAAAATAAATCAATTCTCGCTAAAGTTATCCGTTTCCCTTTGACATTTTTTCTCTTCTCGGAGTGCTTCATGAAATTGCACATTAGAGAGGTGCAAAATTTACCACCCAAAGGCAGTTTGTGCAGATGCAGAACTAAGTACTATTGCAGTGATCACCGCCGTGTCCAACATCCATTCGCCACCCGTATCCAACATCGCCATCACAGCCGTGCCCGCATACACCCAGGAAAGAAGGTAAATTTTATACTGCCACCCCCTGAACAGTGGTCCTTCGTCACCAAGAAGACAAAGACACAATAAATACCCATTTGCCAAAAACCGTGAGTATTAAATCGAATGTAATACCTAATTCCCAGTAGGGAAAAACACAAAAACGAGAAAATTAAAGAAAAATTTCGTTCCCGAGGATTATTATTTCCCGCCAAATTTTCTCAATTTCCCGCCAAAACTTGCATATACCACTTCGTATATATATATATATATATATATATATATATATATATATATATATATATAAAAACAGCAAAAACCCCATATTGCAAAACTCAATACGGTATATGTGCAAAGCAAAATACGAAAAACTCAGTAGTTAGCAACAGTGTGCACACTTGCTAAAAGCACCCCTTATATTTTAATACGACAAATCTCTTAATAATTTAAAATTTTCTCATTTTAAATTAAAATACCTCTTGTCGCTAATTATATATACTGCAAAACCTCTGCAAATTTCTCATTTTCCCCCACTTGAATAAATATTGAACAAATATGTATTTTGCCTTACTTGCGTTCACACATCTATACAAACGCATACACAAAATTAATTACACAAATAAGCGGCAATACAAAATCTCATACAGTGGTACAAGAGTGGTTCAGTGCGTACACTAGCGTTTAAAAAAATATAGCTCTCTTGTGTAAAGCTAAAATTTTCCCGAGTAATTTAGTATTTCACTCTGTAACCCCATTTATACAGTCTACAAGAATATCGATAGAGAAATTAAGACAATTACTCATATTTACATATATATATATATATATATATTTGTATTTTTCCCACGTATATTTAACCCTCTCGCATATATACACATTAAATACATTAAATACAGTGCACCGCGGCACAGTGGTCAACTTTGTCTCGTCATACCCTCAAATTTCAAATTAATTAAAACCTCTTTACTTCTGAAATTTGCCCCCTCTCTCTATTGGGTTTTACACATACTCAAACCCCTCAAATAAATTTGACTTAAAAACTTTTTTTTGTCTTTGAAAATTATTCTCTCTTGCTATTTAACTTGAATATAAACGTAACTCCCTCACATAGTTAAAAACAAACACTCTCTATTCAAAAAAAAAAGTTTTTTCTCTCTGAAGCTAAATTTTTGTTAATTCTCATTTGTAAACGTCATAAAATAAGCTCAAAAATGAGTGACAATGAAACCAAACAAAGTGGCTCCAAAACTCAAGGAGTTAAAAGATTTAAACTCTCGTCTGCCCCAAAAAATTTATTTCCGAAACAGACAATTTCATGGAATATTGTTTAGGTCGATGTCCCTCTAAGACAACACTGAGTCTTCTCAACATAAAAAACTCGAATATAGAAAAATTCTGGAATAGAGTCCAACACGTCTTCGATAAAATTGTCGAAACCCCAGATCAGGAACTGCCCCTGCTAGTAGCAAATACAGGTCCTGTCTAATAGCGTATGAAGACACGAAAGCCCAGATCGAAGACCAGCTTCAGTTGCTTAAACAAGAAAATGCATCCGCGCCCCCTACCGTCACACCAGGTCCATCAGACAACTCCGGTATTTCGCTAAAAATCCCTCTCTGCGATACCGAAATATTTTATGGTGGTTATGAAAAATGACCCTCATTTCGTGACATGTTCACAGCCGTTTACATTAACTACCCGGTAATCTCCCAAGCGCAAAAATTTTATCACCTCAGATACAAAACCCAAGGAAAGGTAGCTCAAATAGTCAACCAATTTCCCTTGACTGATGACAACTTTGCCTTAGCGTGGAAAGCTCTAAGGTCCCAATACGAGAACAGACGAGTTCTCGTAGATAACCAAATACGGGCTCTGATGGAATTAAAAACTATCACTACCGATAACAGTGAGGATATACAAAGGTTGCAATCGTCGGTAAATAATTGCCTATAAATTCTCGCAACGCAACAAGTATCCACAGATAACTTGGACCCCATACTTATTTATCTCGCGACCTCTAAACTCCCACAAAATACAGTCACGTTGTGGGAGCAATCTCTAACCTCAAGAAGAGAACTTCCCGACTGGTTCCAAATGGACCAGTTCCTCACAACGCGATACGAAGTCGTAGAGCGAGTCGATCAATGGCGACCAAATAAATTTAAAGCCATCCCCCAAACTAGGCCATCATTTAAACCCCAGCAGTCGCATCCCTTTCAAAATAGATCGACCTCCCACACCCAGTCTCATATGACAGAGCGGACAATGTACAAGTGCGCTATGTGTAAAACCTCATCTCACCCCCTTATAAGTTGCTTCAAATTTAAGAAGCTGTCGACCTCTGATCGCAGAAGGTTTGTAAGAGAAAACAATATGTGTTTCAATTGCCTCTCTCAGTCACACATATTGAAACACTGTTCCAGTACTCAAACATGCAATCAATGTCAAGATCGGCACAACTCAGTTCTTCACGAAGACACATCTCAAGGGCCGAAAAGACAACCCTCACGATTGAAAAGGACAGCCTCACAAGCCACAACCGCGAACTTCACAACCTTCTCCGGTAATACTCCCGATAAAGCGAATCCCCTGGATGAAAGCCCTTCATGCTGGCAGAAAAGCTAAGTTCAATCGTTTTATTCCGAAAACCATTGTGAAATAATTTTCCCCACGGCTATCGTACCCGTAGAGCATAAAGGAGAAATTTTCAAACTCAGAGCTCTTGTAGATCAGGGATCTGAACGAACCTTTATCTCTACCAGAGCCCAAGCAGAGGCAAGGTAGTTTAGACCTCAAACAAATTGTGCTCTCTGACTTTGGTATCCCCCGAGTTTAAAACCAGGATAAGTGCCGAGGCAATAGTATTACCCCGGCTAACAAAAATGCTCCCCTCGCTTAAGCTCACTAGCGAGCTTCAAGCAAAATGGGCACACCTCAACCTCGTAGACTCGAACTGTCACTCCCCCTCGCAAATAGATCTCGTCCTAGGCAATGATGTAATACCGCAAATCATCCAAAATTACGTTGAGAAACTTTCCCCCCATCTTCTAGCACAGAAAACCATTTTTGGATGAATTCTGAGCGGTAGAGCCCCTGTGATGGTCAACTCTTTCTGCATGAAAGTGACGAACGAAGATCTTAACTCTCTATTGCGAAAATTCTGGGAATTGGAGGAAGTTCACACCAAACCCCAAATAACCCCAGAAGACGAGTTTTGCGAGAATTTCTACGCAGCCACAACCTCACGCGATGATAACGGTCGTTACATCGTAAGGCTGCCGTTTAAACCCAGCTTCCCAGAGTCAATCTCATTATCCCACTCTCGATCTTCAGCTCTAAGCCAGTTTCTTGGAATGGAGAGAAGTCTCCAGAAGAAAGGGGATTTAAAGACTCAATATGTGTCCTAGAAGAATACCTCACCCTCGATCATATGGAGGAAACCGGCTCCTATGAAAAATTTTACGGAGGTAAATGCGCCTCATTTTATCTTCCCCGTCACGCAGTTATTAAGCCCGAGAAAAAGGCATCAAAGGTGCGGGTCGTGTTTAACGCCTCAAAGAAGTCGGCATCTGGGCATGCTCTTAACGACGTTCTTTATACCGGCCCTACCCTCCAGCCCGATCTGATGCTTCTGATTCTCAAGTGGCGTACATACCAATTTGTTTTTAACGGAGACGTAGAAAAAATGTATCGTCAAATCATAATGCATGAAGACGACAGAGACTATAAGAGGATCGTCTTTCGCTCATCTCCGAGCGACCCCATAAAAGACTACCGTCTGAAAACAGTCGCATTTGGTGTGAACTGTGCCCCCTACCACGCCATACGTACTCCTCACCAACTGGCCAAAGATGTAGAAGAAACTTTCCCCAAAGCCGTCCCTGTTTTGACGAAAGAAACATATGTAGATGACATTCTCTCTGGCAGCCATGAAATTCTCTCTGCTGAAACATCTCTCTCCCAAGTCATCCAAGTATTAGTGTCAGCAGGATTGATTTCCATTACGGAAAATAACGGCCAATCACCCCAGTATAATAAAAAACATCAAAGAAGAGGACTTGCTAGACACCAATCTTTTGGAATTCGAGAAAGCAAGCAACACCAAAACTCTCGGCATACAGTGGAACGCCCTGACCGACACCTTTTCGCATACAGTTACTCAATACCGCTCTCGTCCGCTAGTACAAAACGACAAATTCTCTCCGTGGTCGCAAAACTTTTTGACCCTACAGGGTGGCTTACGCCGATTATGATTCAGGCCAAGATTTTACTCCAAGAGTTATGGATAGACGGAACCGGCTGGGGCGAACCAATGGAGCCCCTCCGCTTCATTAAATGGACACAGTTCGCAAAAAATTTACCCAACATCTCAAATATAAAGATACCTCGATGGGTTGACTACATCCCGAACCAGCAGGTCGAACTGCATGGTTTCTGCGATGCGTCAGAAAAGGCATATTGCGCCACCATATATCTGCGAACAACCCACGGTGCCACCACGTCGTCTCACCTTCTAGTCGCTAAAGGCAATGTTGCCCCTCTTCGCACTACCAGTCTTCCAAGGTTAGAACTATGTGCAGCTCTACTCCTTGCCCTACTAATCGCCGTCGTACAATCCCATCTCGAGCTCTCTCTTAAAAATCTTTACATGTGGCCTTACTCGGAAATTGTGTTAGCATGGCTCGAAAAGCCTCCCCATGCTTGGAAAACTTTCGTATCCAATCGAACAGCTGAAATTCTGGATCTCGTCGGAAGCGCCTCTTGGAAGCATGTAGGCAGTCGCGACAATCCAGCAGATATGGGCACAAGAGGATGCTTACCCATGGACTTGGCAAATTCTTCGCTGAGGTGGAATGGCCCTGCGTGGCTGACCCAGCCCCCCGAAGCATGGCCAAAACCATCTACCCGCAGCATCAACCCCGAAGTATTGGATCGATTTTCCTCTTTTCTCGCGTCCTCAGGGTCCTGGCATATGCCTTTAGGTTCATTAATAATCTCAAGGACCGAATTCGAGGCATTAAACCCGCTTATACTCCCTCTCTGTCTCATGAAGATCTCCGCAAAACGAAAAATAAACTTGTGACGTTAACGCAAACCCGATATTTTCCTCGCGAACGAGCATGTTGGAAAATACAAAACCAATTGATAAAAGAAGCTCTCTACTAACCCTCAACCCATACCTCGATGAAAATGGGCTCCTCAGGGTTCATCGTAGATTAGTTCATTGACGTACAACGAAAAACGTCCCGTTATTATCCCAGAAAAATCTAGATTCGCTGTCCTCTATATACAGTACCTCCACAAACTTCTTCACGCCGAAACACGTCTAATGCAGCAACGCCTCAGACAGGATCTCTATATTCCACGACTCAAACCCCTCATAAAGAGATGCATACATCAGTGCAAAACTTGTACCCTCCACAAGCAGCAAATGCGATCGCAAATCATGGCGGCCTTGCCCCCGGACGATGCACATACGCTCCGCCTTTTACCACTACCAGTGTCGACTTTGCTGGGCCTTTTCAAATAAAAGCCTCCTTGCGAAGGTCTCACACCTTACTGAAAGGCTAGGTGGGCGTTTTTGTCTGTTTCGTGACAAAAACTACCCACCTTGAGCTGTGCTCGGGCTTAACCACCAATGCATTTCTCGGAGCATATGCTCGCTTCTTCTGACGTCTTGGATATCCTGCCACAAGGATGAGTGACAACGGCAAAACGTTTATTGGAGCTAAAAGAGCGACCGAAAAGGACTTCGTTGACTTCATGAAAACTGCCTCTCAAGAAGTAATCGCAAAATACTCTCCCCAGGGCATCAATTGGAAATTCATTCCGCCCGGAGCTCCCCACATGAGCGGCTTGTGGGAGTATGCAGTGAAGAGTTTCAAACTGCACTTCAAGAAGACTGCAGGAGCCCACAAGTTCACCTTTGAAGAATTTACCACCCTCTTGGTAAGAATAGAAGCCGTGTTGAACTCTCGTCCTATCTCACCTTTATCCCAAGATCCCACCGAGTTTACCGCGCTGACCCCCGGCCACTTTCTTAGAGGTGGCCCCCTCCTCCCTGTCCCTGAAGTGGATCGCGCGGATTTATCTCTTATAAACCGACGGGACAGGGTAAAAGTTTACATCATCAATTCAGCAAAAGGTGGAAGGAAGATTACCTAAAGGATCTCCAGAAAAGGCAGAAGTGGAAAAATCCACAACCCGAACCCAAGGTCGGTGAGTGTGTCTGCATTCACGACGACTCACTTCCCCCGACTGAATGGAGCCTTGGACGTATTGAAAAAATACATCCAGGTCCTGACGGCCATATACGTGTTGTTGAAGTTCGTACGCAAACCGGCACCCTCACACGGCCACTTGTTACGCTCTGTTTCCTCCCTCAGACTGAAAGCCCACCATCTCGGGCAACCGCGGAGAATTCCACCACCTCTGTCCACTCTTACCACATCACCGTCCCTAATATGTCGTATTTCGCAACATAATGCCAGCTGAAATCCCCTGTATCAGTATTTCTCTCCACTAAAATACTTTTACAACTGTAATTACAGATCGCTATGGATCGTGCAAATCAATCGTCGTCACGAGGACCAGTGCGGTCGGAGATCGTTGCTCCCAACTGCGCCAATGAATCACGCAGCGCGACACTACTATCGGATTACCGACGGTGTCGCGTAGGTACACGGAACCACGCCCTTCGAAACTGTAGCATATTTAAGAAAATGGAGCCGCCACAACGGTGGATACTCGCGAGGGTCCATAAATTCTGTATAAATTGTTTGGCGCTGTCTCATGCCACCGATGAATGCAGCTCGTATGATCGCTGTCTAACTTGCGGATTAAGGCACCACTCTCTGCTGCATCGACGGGATGCAACCCCGAGCATCCCACGTCACACCTATGCACCTCGGCCTGGTCGCCAAGTAGTACCACCTCAGGTACCCTCTGTCCCCACCGTGCGAACCCGTTCGCGCCCAGCTATCTCTCGGTCTCGTCCGGCTACCGACGCACCATCGCCAGCATCTACTGCCGCTCGACGCACCGTTCCGTGCACCGCTCATGGGCTGCAGACTGCCACCTTCAGGGGAAAGGTGTCAGACCTCCTCGTACGAGATGCGTTACGGACCCTTCAAGAGCTGCAAGAGGCTCTAGCCGCTGAACGCGCCTAGGGCGGGGACGATGTTTGAGCGACTCTCTTAGTCGCCAACAGCCAACCCTTCTATTTAATAGAAATTAGTCTTAGAAAACTTGAATATTGAATTTTGAATTTATTTACATATGTACCTTTTACGTATAAGTAAGCATTCTGAATTATTTGTACGTACAAATACGTAATGTCCTATATTACGTACATATTCTTATTAAATTTAAGTATTTGAAATGTTTGTATTGTACGCTAACACGCAAGCGTATTTCACCTCTCTGGCAACCCCAACAATGGGTTGACAGATGAGACTATGTACATACATACATACATTTATTATTGGTTTTGAAATTTCTTTTTATATTTTTATTACATTCGAAATCTTTTATCGCTGCGGTTGTTACTGAAAATTGTATTAAGAAAAACTTGAAATTTGCAGTAAAAATAAATCAATTCTCGCTAAAGTTATCCGTTTCCCTTTGACATTTTTTCTCTTCTCGGAGTGCTTCATGAAATTGCACATTAGAAAGGTGCAAAATTTACCACCCAAAGGCAGTTTGTACAGATGCAGAACTAAGTACTATTGCATTGATCACCGCCGTGTCCAACATCCATTCGCCACCCGTATCCAACATCGCCATCACCACTATAACATCGCCATTACAGCCGTGCCCGCATACACCCAGGAAAGAAGGTAAATTTTATACTGCCACCCCCTGAACAATTGTTTTTGTTTTATCAGCCTATTGATAAAGTAATCAAGGTTCGAAACGAGGTCAAGGCCAGAACAATAATTTTTGTAATGATTATTGTTTTTTTTTAAATTTTTCTATAATTGAAAAATTTTATTTTGTTTTTGGAATATTAAGTAGAAAATTTTTCAGACAACCTGCCATAGCTGCGCAGATAGATCCATTTCGAAGGGTGCTAAGCCTTCATCATCAGTACGCTTTAGGCACGCTGCGTAAACCATTTAGCTATACAGCGATGGTTTGTTTGACTGACAAATTGCTACTTCTATTCATTCTTACCAACTATATTTATTCAGCGTTGAGCCAACTGTTGCAAGACACTGATAATATTGGATTTGTTTATTGTGTGAAGCGAGTGTCAAAGCAAATTTCTGTTGCGATCGAATAGTTGCTAAAATCAGTGAAATCACAAATGTTTTCCGGTGCCGCCAGGTGCATCCAAAAAATATAATCCACCAGTTTGGTCAGAAACAGCTTGCATGATTTTGTCATATATATCCTTTTGTTGATTGTTCAATTTGGTGATGTTGGATTGAAAAAATGTACGTAAATCTTCACAATCGAATTGTTGTTCACGCTGCAACTCTCGATCAAATAAATCATGCATTGGAAGATTTTGTGAAATCAAAGCTAACTGCCCCAATGCTCTATTGACAATCGCAAGACACATATCTTCAATTATTATCAAAGCCTCATTGTACATTTCCAATGTAATCAGCAAATCAGGATCCATTGGCTCTACGACGAATCCGAATTAAAATATCTTCAGTCATGTAATCTTTATATTCATTCCACAATGCAATTGGAGTGGCATTTATGTTGATATTATAATCGAAAATGGCATTGGTATTTGATGTGAGATGAAATCGATGCATCATGAAGTGTTGAAGTCCCAATGAGTGTCATCTTCTAACAAATGCAAGAGCTGACATGCTTGGCGATATATCTGACAAAAATGACCGTGAACTGTTCTTAAATCCTAAAATATTTTGTTACATCCTGCAAACCAATTTGCAGATAGCCAACAGGGGAAATGTCCCTACATACATTGGTTCAACATCCAGCAATGTTCTGGATATTACATTGAGCTCCGAGCGTGATATATCAAGGTATGATTGGATGGTTCTTGATAAACCATCCTTCTCCGACCGTGCGTATATCAGTTTCAGCATCCCCCTAAAGAGGGTAGAGAAGGGAGTAACCCATAGAAACCCTAGGTCAACGAACTGGACTAAATTCCAGAAATAGGTAGAAACAAGACTGGGACAACCCAAAGAGGTTGCCAATGTGGAGGAACTGGAGGAGTCGAATGAATTCCTAACAAGGACGCCTTTGACTGCGAATAACAAAGCTTGCCCTCTAAGAAGATTAAGAGGAAAAGCAAAGCCGCCATGGTGGAGCAATAAGCTGAGTCTTCTAAGAAGACGGGTAAAAGAAATGTTTAAGCTCGCAAAGACCACGGAAAGCGAAGCGTGTCGGGACGAGTACAGGGATCTACTGAGGATCTACAAGCGTGAAATTTCCAGGGCGAAGAGGAAAGTTTCTGTAGGGACATAGAGTGCGCCAGCGAAACAGCACGGTTGCAAAAAGTCCTAGCAAGGGGAAACATAGTCCAGGGACTAATAAAAAAAGAGAACGGGGAGTGGTCACGTAATAGTTAGGAATCCCTTGGGGAGCTTCTCAACACACATTTCCCATTGGGAGACGGTTTAGAAGAGCCAGCAGACATCACTCACACTTCGATCACAGGGCGAGAAGTGCCGGGCTTGGTGACCGATACCAAGATCGAATGGGCAGTGAAAACGTTTTCTAAGTTTAAATCGCCGGACCCAGACGGTATATTCCCGGCCATGCTACAAGTTTCAAGTAGGGCGGTCGTGGAATGGCTTAAAATAATATTCGATGGGTGCATAAGGCTGAATCAAATACCGTACTCTTGGAGAACTGCTCGTGTAGCTTTCCCACCAAAGGCGGAGAAGATCGGGCACGTGTATCCCAGAGACTATAGACCCATTAGCTTAACATCATTTCTGCTCAAAGCCTTTGAGAGGCTGATAGATGTGTACATAAAGTCCAACGTGGATGAAAAGCTGCTCTCCACAACACAGAATGCGTACACCAAAGGCAAGTCGGTAAACATCGCATTGCATAGGGTGGTAATAAGCATAGAGAAATCCCTAGAATATAAGGAGTATGCTCTAGGAGTCTTCTTGGACATTGCCGGGGCTTTCGATAATGTTTCTAAATGGGCGATTATGGATGGTCTTAATTACATTAAAGTACATTCCGCCTTAATCAGATGGATCGGCTGCATGCTAAATTGCAGTAAGATTACATCACAATGTGGATTGTACGAGGCCACGAAATCAGTGGACAGGGGCACGCCGCAGGGAGAGGTGCTATCACCCCTGCTGTGGACGCTGGTCACCAACCAACTGCTCAGGCGATTCGATGAGGCTTACGCAGATGACGTTGCAATTGTCATAAGTGGAAAGTGCCTTTCAACGATTAGTTCTTTGATGGATCGGACGATTCGGGATATTCATAACTGGGCATCTAATATCAAGTTGAAAGTCAATGCGGAGAAGACGGATATTGTCTTGTTTACAAAGAGGTACAAGTTCCAAATGGGACCAGGCCTAAGTTAGGAGGGGTGACCTTACAGGAGAAACCTTGCACAAAATATCTAGGAATCATCCTAGACAGTAAGCTGTCATGGAAGCTCAACGTGGAGGAGAGGGTGAAGAAGGCCTCAACGGCACTCTATGCGTGTAAAAGAATGCTGGGTGTACGAGGGGGCTTATCGCCCTCTCTTTCTCATTGGGTTTTTACAGCGATTGTAAGCCCTATTCTATACTATGGAGTTCTTGTTTGGTGGAAAGCCACACAAAAAACAGACTATCGATGCTTAGCATTACGGGAGCCCTGAAAACAACCACGATGGCTGCACTGTATGCCATTCTGCACATTCCACCTGTAGACCTGGTAGCAAAGAACATAGCATTAACAACTGCAACCTGGCTCGGTTCCTCGGGGCAGTTTGGGAGCCGACCATATGGCCACAGTATTATAGCGTCATCAATCACAAGACGAACGGACTACCTGATTCCCTATCTGCGCTTCGAGGGAGATAGTAAGGCCACAATTGAGGTGGACGGTTCGCGCAAGGGTGCGCAAATGGCGGACGAGGCGAGTAGTGGAAAGAGTAGGGTCTGCGGTATACTGTGCTGATTCGGAAGTAAGCAGATCCTGTAGCGTTTTCCAAGGGGAAATATTAGCCGTAACCAAAGCGGTAGAAACCCTGGAAGAGAATAGCTTAAGCTGCAACCGTGTTAACTTTTATATTGACAGTCAAGCAGCACTTAAGGCAGTAATCTCGCATAGCACAACATCTAAATGCGTGTTAGAATGTAAGCAGTCTCTGGAGAGAATCGGGACAGGGAGAAGCATACATCTATATTGGGTCCCAGGGCATATGGGAATGAAAAAACGGACGAACTATCTAAAAAGGGCGCATATCTTGAAGCTTGCTCCGTAGACGTCCCAATTAGACTGGGCGAGATTAAGCGAAGGCGGGAAGTGCACATGATCGACCAAGCAGGAAAGGCGTGGGTTCAAGCGCGGGGCTGCAAAGTGTCGAAGGTTATGTGTAGGTCTTACAACCTTAGACTAACAAAGTTGCTTCTGTCATTAAAAAGACAGGACTGTAGACTCACGACGGGTATTCTGACCGGATACTGTCCTCTGGCGTCACATGCCTTTAAAATGGGCTTGGCCAGTGATAGCAGATATGGGAAGTGCGGGTTGGAGGAGGAAACGATCGAGCACGTTCTGTGCTCGTGCCCTGCACTTGCCAGGCTAAGACTTCAATTGTTAGGAGTGATACAGCTGTCAGATCTAGAAGCAGCATGTGGGTTAATTCCTAGGAAGCTTCTGGTATTTGCCAAGAGGACGGAGTTATTTTATAACATAGGTCCTGGGTTTTGATAGGGTTTTTCAGTTTGGTCGTTAAGACAAACTTCTGGTAACACTAAGGCCTCAATCAGTCTAACCTAACCTAACCTAATATCTGATTAATATAATTAGTATATTATTTACCGGTTCTTGGATCTATCATTGGTACATTAGTGTGATAACCATCATCACCTTTCAATGTAGAATTGGATATTGTAATGCGTCGTAACTGCGATGAAGCTCCGAAACACGTTGTAATTGTTCATTTCTACGATGAAGTACAATATCGCGGTATTGAAACTGATCGCCAACAATTGCAAATGCCACTTCATCAATCGTCGGTACATTCAATATTCTGGCATGCTCACCAAGAGGCGTTTTATCCGCTCTGATTATGATTTTGAGATTATCGGATGGCATACGATCGAGAGCGGTTTTGAACTATTTCACCAATTTATTGTTCTGATGGAAAAATCTTTGGAGATCGCAAATAATCGCTCGTTTTGTATGTGAGCCAATTGTGCAACGTTCATCCAACTCACGATTTTCAGCTCCGATAAAATATATTTGCAAAAATTGATGGTTAGCCTCAGGAAGTGGTAACAATGCTCCCGCTCGATGATAAATCTGACCTTGAATCTGTAATGTGTATGCAATGTAATTTGATGTTGGATCAGAATCCTTAAAAACATTGTATAAACTGTTACTTGGTTCCAAAGAACAATTAAGTATTCCACATGAACTAATCACCTTAAATGTCGGCATAAAATTTTCTGTTATAATTTGTGTAGCACCAAAAGGAGTCGTTTGAAATGATGAATTGTATTCTTGTATATGATTCATAAAATGCTTCGACATTGGTGATCCTCCAAAAATCAATGAGTGCAATGGATCAGGTAGAGCTCCAAATGCCGGCAATTTCACTTTGCCATTAGCACAACACATGCCAGCCGTTTCACCCAGAAACTTGGCTGCTTCACAATGTGGACATATCGCACTCATTAATCCAATATATCCATGCATACTGTAAACAATGTGTGGATCGTAATTAAAAGCAGCACGATACATATTTTCTAGAACACGACGTCGTATTTGTCTTGGTCGTGCTGGATTTCTTTGCCGCTGTGGTTCTTCAGATTTATTTCGTGCATAACATTCACGTCGTATTTCATTTTGTTGTGACAGGTCATCAATACTTTGCGCTCTTCTTTGAAGTAATATTCTGTTAGCACTGCGCGAACATCGACCGATATTTTGACGTCTGGCTCGAGGCATACTCTTCAAGAGAAAGGAAAAAAATTCACTAAAACTCCATGTTCAACACAAGAAATGTAATTTAAGAAAAGCACATGTGTATATTCTCGAACGGTGCGTGGTAGCACGGAGAATATATATATATGTGGATATGGAAAAAGAAATAAAAGGCAAGTAGTTATATTAGTAATGATGACAATAATTAATTTTATTTTGTGTTAAGTTGGTACAATATTTTACCTTTGGTATATGATGTGGCGTGACAGCAGCAGCGACTTTCTTCCTCCTTGGTTGAAATAGAACAGAAAATGGAAAGTGATCTCCGTGTTGTCGAACCGGAGATCGTGCGAGGGTTTTCCAATGGATATTTGTTATCCGATGGAAAACTCAGTTACCCGTGTTAACGTTGAATATATGTGATGAACATACATGAATGTGTATGCATGTGGGTGTGCAGCACATGAAAGGATGTAAGAATGTATTTGCACTAAATAAGTTATGTATTAGGGTGGCCGTGTTTGAAGTATAAAGATATTTAGCTCCTGACCTAAACATGCCGGCCCCCTTGCGGTAAGCAACATCTTAAAATGAAGGAAAGTCATGCTGAAGCGGTCACGCGCACGTATTACTTAAAACTAGATGCAATATATTTGTATTATTGAATGAAAATTTGTTGGCTGATCACGTCCGGACTTGTTTGCATATAGTAGCCGCTGTAGGAAAAAGAAGCAACATATTAAAGCTGAAAACAAGAACGGGTTATAATTCAACGCACATTATACAGTATACATATTTGGACTGTATTTATTTGTATTTATCTCTTTTGTGTTCCGAGATTTTTCGTAGTCTGGACGTCTCCGTTCCAGATTTCGACGAATGTAAATTAATTTTCCATCTGGACAAAAAGCCCAAGTCTCTCTTCCAGATTTTAACTTTATGAGGTTAAATGTTATATCCAGACGAAGAGGACGCGTCTCCGTGCCAGATTGGATTTATTTTGTTAGATTATGTGACAATTAATTTTCCATCTGGACAAAGAGGCCAAGTCTCTGTTCCAGATTTTAACTTTATGAGGTTAAATGTTATATCCAGACGAAAAGGACGTGTCTCCGTGCCAGATTGGATTTATTTTGTTATATTATATGTGAATTTTAATTTTTGGTTTGGTGGCGAACGCTGAATGGCATACATATTGATATGAAACTCTTTATATTCGTATTGACCCTCTGACAGGCGCTTATAGCAGATTTACCATGTGCATGGACCTGCTTATGGGTTGTCCAAAGTTCGGGCAGTGATGCAAGAATGACCGTGTGAGCGCACAACTGTTTATCAATGGGTTATTGATAACTTTCTAAGTGCTCCCTGAGTACATCCTATCTCTTCTTTGTATTAAATTTCGTGTTTCTGCATTGGATACATAGAAAATGAATAAATTACACTTGCGAGTGATTAATTCATAATTTCTACTGAATACAATAAATAAAAATTTGTATATTCGAATCTGATCGAAAATTTATAATTTGGTTTTTATTTTTGTGATTTAATTTGTCACGAATTTATAATTTGTTTTTATTTTTGTGATTTAATTTGTCACAAATTTACAATTTGGTTTTTATTTTTGTGATTTAATTTGTCAAAAAGTTTCCTGCCACCCAAGAAAGTTTTGCCTTTTCCAGCTAAATTTGTGGATTTCGGTAAAAAAAAAATTCGGTGAAAAAATTTTTGTTGCGAAAAAATTCAAGCCTTTCGAGTTTTGAACGATTTTCTTGCAATTTGTACTTATTTTGTAATACTGTTTTCACTAAAGTATTCGTGAAATCAGTAGTTACAAACATTAAAAAAAATTTGGAACGGATCATGTTCCACTTAAACACCCATATTGGTGTAAAAAAAATGTTCGCTATGGCAATACCATACCGCGTAGATGAAAATGTCATGTAAATGACAAAAGCGAAATGTAAACATGCCGGTAAGTAAACATTGAGGAATTTTGTAATTTACATTAATTGTATGATTTCACTAACTTGTATTTACTTTTCTTTTCAGATTATGCCATTTAAATGATGTCCCTGTGTGTACATATGTATGCATATAAACTTTGCTGCAATTAACACCCAAGAAGGGATTTAAGTTGCAGTATTACCGGTCGCTGCACAGGCAACAACAACAAAGAGTAGGCAAGAATAAACCTTAAGGACTAATTAATGGAGTTCGTCCATCAGGTTTGCATATTTTAATTGATTAGGAAATCCGGAAATAAATGCTTTGTGCACAATTGTGTTATTTTGAGTGGGAAATAAGCACGTTAATTGTATTGTTTTTGGTTCATTTGCTGTGTCTCCCAATACCCTACACAAAATGTTGTAAGTTATTATGAGCAATAAGAAACATCAATTAAACTCTAAAAATATTATTTTCGATTCCGGTTTAAAATAAAGATGTAAATTTGTTTGCAATTTCAATGCTGCGCATTATTAATACTCTGAACGAGTGGTGGGTTTATACCCGATTGCATGTGAGGTTTATACCTACTTGCGAATTTGGTTTTTAATGAAAAAAAATGGAATTGAATAAGAAAAAAATGCTTTTGTATGGTAGTTGTCCAATTACACCAACGTGACGTGAAATTTTGAAGTTGTTGTAGTTGTACCTTGTAATTGAAACATTAAACCCTTTTTTATTTAGGTACATTTTGATGAAGAAAATAAAGATGGTCGATTTTTGAAATAAAAATGGCGAATTGAATTTATTTTCCTGCAGCTTATGGACGAAAACGTGGTAAACAGTTTGTAGATTGTTGTGTAGTTTGGCTTGTAGTTAATGTTTTTAATTATTATTTTATTCTGTGGCGGATAAGCTTGGCTATCTGCGAGGGTTTCGTTTCGATAAATTTTTATTTTATGCCGATAATTCGAAGTGGCATTACATATTTTAAAGAAGTGTAATGTCCTAATTTAAGGATCGGTTTGGTCATCGGTGGATACCTCTCCACTTGTTTCATTGGCTGGTGGAAGTAGAATCAGTTTGGCCAAGGGCCTTGTAATTTGACCTTTTTCAGTCATGATGTCGACAACTCGTACACGATGACGAAATCCCCTATTTTGATGTTTGCTTTCGGGTGTTTCCATTTAACCCGCTTTTGCATTTCTAAGAGATATGCTCTTTTCCATCTTTTGCAAAAGGTTTGATGCAAAGCTTTTAATTTATGCCACCTATTGACTATGGAGGCAGGATTCTCATTGGAATCTATTTCTGGAGGAGCGAGAAGGTGTCCGCCTACCAGGAAATGACCAGGGGTTAAGGGTTCTAAGTCGGTCGATTCGTTCGACGCTGGACTTAATGGTCGAAAGTTGAGGCAAGCCTCTATTCGACAAAGTTGGGTTGTGAATTCCTCAAAAGTATATTTATCCCTACCTGCCACTTTTCGAAAGTGGCTTTTGAAACTTTTTACTCCTGCTTCCCACAGACCTCCCATATGAGGAGAAGCAGTAGGGATGAAATGCCATTGCAGAAGTTGATGAGCATATTTAGACAATGCGTTCTCACGCGAATCAGTTATAAATGCCTTAAACTCAGATCTAAGTGATCGTGAGGCTCCGACAAAGTTAGTCCCATTGGCGGAATATATATTTTTCGGACATCCTCGCCTGGCGATAAATCTGGAGAGTGCCGCGAGAAAGGATTGGGTGCTAAGGTCGAATGATGGATTTTATCATATTTTTAACCCTAGGAATCCAGTATTGGGTCCTAATAAGCCTAAACATTAGTTGATTATCTCCATGTAAAGAGATTTCATGGATAAACTGAACTAAAAGGCGAGAAAATTTGCATGTGTAAGGTAGGATTATTGGATGGCGTTCATTGTATGGTAGGTCTAGAGCCGCGCGGATGCGACCACCAGTCCTTATAATGCCATACTTGTCTAGGAAAGGGTCAAGAGGAAGCACTTCGCTTTTACAATCTACTAGCTTGCCTGACTTCAGATTTTTGTATTCTGTGGGATAAAACTGTTGTTGCGACATCTTAACTAAGCGTTGCGTAGCGATTTCGATTTCATCTGATGAAACCAGATATGACGTTTTATTAAAATAATCTTTTGTCTTTGGATGAGTTCTTTCGAGAAATCTCAAGACATAAGATATCACCCTTAAGGCTCGGGGTAGGTTCGAAAATCTATCCAGAATATCAAAATCCGTTTTGGTAGTTACTGCATGTGCTTGCACTCGTTTCTCCTCGATGGTTGTGTTGTAAGATATATCTTGTGTAGGCCATTTTGAGATGTCTTCTTGTAACCAAGAAGGTCCCTGCCACCACAAGGAATTGTTGACCAGTTCATGTGCTGGGAGTCCTCTGCTAGCCATATCGGCTGGATTTGATCCCGAACCCACATGACGCCAATTATCCTTTCCTACCTTTTCGACGATTTTCGTGATACGGTGTGTTACGAAAGTTGACCACGAACAAGGGGGTTTTCGTATCCATGCCAGTACAATCGTTGAATCGGTCCATAAGTAGGTTTTTCGATTCCCTAAGTTGAGATTTGTTAGAATTGTTTCCATCATTTCGGAGAGTAGTACGGCTCCGCATAATTCCAGTCGGGGAAGCGATATAGTTTTTACCGGAGCTAATTTTGTTTTTGCCAATAGCAAATTGGTCAGAACTTGGTCGTTGTTTTCCACTCGCAGGTATACCGCCGGGGCATACGCTTTCTCTGATGCGTCACAAAAACCGTGAATTTCCACTTTGTTGTGCGGGGAAAAGTGAGTCCCGTGCGGTATCCCAATGTTATTAATTTCATGATACTTTTCCATAAAGGTGTTCCAACGTTCCCTAGTAGTTGGTGATATATCTTCATCCCATTTTGTACCTTCAAGCCAAATGTTTTGCATGATTATTTTGGCTACAAATACTATTGGAGCAAGCCATCCGAATGAGTCGAACAATTTAGCGATTGCCGATAAGATCGCTCTTTTGGTTAAATTGTTGCAATTTTCCATTGGTTTTGCGATGAAGTAAAACTCATCATTATGTGCATTCCACCTGATTCCTAGTCCCTTCACCGAACTTGCGTCTTCGAATTACAGGAAATCTTTGTTAAGGAGATGCTGTTTAGGGATATCCTTTAGTATTTGGTCGGAATTGGCTGTCCATTTTCTTAGTGGAAAGCCAGCTGATTGCAATGCCTTAGATATTTGATCTCTGGCAGTAATTGTTGATTGGTTGCAGTGTCCACCAGCAAGAATATCATCCACATACATGTATTCTCTTAGTATTGTGGATGCAATTGGTAAGGTGTCTTCGAAGTGTCCTTATTGCTAGATAAGGAGCACAGTTAACCCCGAATGTCACAGTCTTCAATTCGTAAAGGCTGACAGGGCTTTCAGAGCTAGTACGGAATACTATGCGCTGGTATTTGGTTTGGTTTGGTTGTACCATAATTTGTCGGTACATTTTCTCGATATCGCTGTTGAAGACATATTTGTAAAGTCCCCAGCGAAGTATAAGAATAGTTAGGTCAGCTTGTAGCGTAGGACCTGTATACAAAACGTCGTTCAGACTTACTCCGTTTTCGGTCAGACTAGATGCGTTAAAACAACGCGAACTTTCGGGAGGTACTTTCGTCCTTGATTACGGCGTGATGAGGTAGAAAAAAATGGTCAGAGGAGTCTGGTGGCACACAGCTGTTGATCCTTGACATATGTCCCAATTCCTCGTATTCGGTCACAACTCGATTGTACTCCGTTTGTTAAGTAGGATTTTTCGCGAGGCGTGTCTCGTTCCGGAAGAACTGAGAGCATGCTCTTTTAAGAGAAGGCCCTAGGGATATATTGGAGGGGAATTCTCGTTTAACTTGTAATGAGACTGTGTATTTCCCGGTATAATCCCCAGTGGTGGTACTTCTGTATAATTCCTCGCAGTATTGTTCGTCCGCATTAAAGCGTTTGTTTTTAGGGATTTCTTCCAGTTCCCAAAAGGCGGATAATTGCTTATCCAATGATACGTCACTGTAATAGGAGACGATTTCTTTGGGTTTCTCTTGCACATCTGTACGGCCTGTAAGTATCCAGCCGAAAACAGTTTCTTGTGTTAAGAGCGTACCAAGGACATTCTTCTGCAATCCGTTCAAGATGATTTGAGGGTAAATGTCTCCTCCAAGAACTAGATCCACTGGTTCGTTGACAAAGAATCTTTTATCTGCCAACTCGAGATCAGGGAATGATTGTCTGGTCATCGCACTGATCTGGCATGTTGGAAGATCCCCTGTAAGCTTTGGCAGGACAAGAACTTTTGTGTTCAAAGAAAATAATGGGTCAATTAGTGACCGCAATTCTATTGAACAAGACTCTTTGACCTGTGCAGAGAATGAGTTAATTATACCGGAAACTTGAGCGCGAATTTTCTTGGGTGGCAGGTTAATTCGACGTTTGAGAAGTTCGGTAATAAATGAACATTCAGAACCTGAATCAATTAGGGCTCTGGCTGAAAAATTGGTATTGTTATAATGTATGTTGACTCGAGCGGTGCCTAACAGTACACCAGCGGTATTATGCGCATGGCAAGATTACACATTCGAGGTTTGCTTGTCATTGGACTTTGAATTTTGCCTCTCTCGTGCTTGTCGCGATGTTGAAGGGGTATCATCTTCCTTACTTGTATGAACTGCTGCTTTTTGCTGAATTTTTTGTATATGTAGGAGCGTGTTGTGTCGAGAATGGCATATACTAAAGTTATAAGAACTAGTACATTTCGACACAGTATGTCCAGACGATAAACAATTCAGGCAGCTATTATTGCTCTTAATAAAATCGACTCTACGAGGAGGTGAAAGTTTAAGGAATTTCGTGCAGTTGCGTAGTTTATGCTCATTTGTGTGACACATTTTTCAATTAAATTTCTTGACGCTTGTTTGGAAGCTGCCAACCTTTTTTTGTTGGGGTTCAGGAGTTGGTTTTGTAATATGAGGCTTAAAACTTTTTGAAGTCTTATTGCCTCTATGGCCAGACACGTTTTCCAACGCAAGACATCGGTCAGAAAGAAATTTATTCATGTCCTCCCATTTAGCTATCTCTGTCTTGTTCCCCAAAGACTGTTCCCAAAGCGAGAGGCTACTTTCGGGCAATTTTTCTGCGCAAAGGTACACAAAAAGTGCATCCCACAAATCTATCTTATGCCCTTTTAATGCATTCATGCAATTATTAAATTTTAATTGTAAATCTTTAATAGATTTACCGCAATCCGTTTCAATAGGTTTTATTCCGAAGACAGTGTCGAGCTGAGCCTTAACTAAACTACGCTTGTTTTCATACCTTTCAGTGAGGTTCTTCCACGCTAATTCAAACCCTTCATTTGTGACAGGTGCGTTGCTAACAATTTCGTTGGCCTCCCCTTTGTTTTCTGACTGAGGTAATATAGTTTCTCAATCGGGTAAATATCGTCGTTCGAAATGTAAATGGCCGTAAACATATCTCGGAATGTTGGCCAAGACAAATAGTCACCCTTGAAGACTTCGATATCACATGGAGGGAGGCGAAGATGGTGTTTGCGATCAGTCTGTTTTTGGGCAGGCTGGTAAGTTTTCTCTGTTTCTGCTTTATTAAGGGTCTCTGTCTGAGGCGACATAGCAGACATACATTTAAAATAACTAGCCATAGAAAGCTTATGCTTCTTTTTTATGGCTTTAATTTCATCTTTTGACAAACCCGCGGAGATTAACGCGTCATAAGCATTTTTGGTTTTTACCCACATATTTTTTAACTCTTCTTGTTGAAAGGAAAAAGTGTGTTTATCGAGATCAGTCACGTTACCGATATCTGATTCGAATTCGACAATTGCCTCAGCAAAAAGTATGTATGCATCCATTTTTACTTATCATATGTATACAGATAGAAATACGGAAGATTTAATGTATACTTTTGAGGTAAAAGCCTCTTGTTGCACTCTCTAATTAAGTACCGCAAGTAAGGTAGAAACCCTCAGTTGCGTTTTGGTCGGTGGTAGAAACCACCGACTCGTATACCTAGCTAAGTGCTACCGCAAGTAAGGTAGAAACCCTCAGTTGCGTTTTGATCGGTGGTAGAAACCCACCGACTCGTATACCTAGCTAAGTGCTACCGCGAGTAAGGTAGAAACCCTCAGTTGCGTATTGATCGGTGGTAGAAACCCACCGACTCGTATACCTAGCAAAATGTTAACGCAATTAAGGTGAAAACCCTCAATAGCGTAATAATAGGTGTTAAAATTCCACCGACTCGTATAACTAGCTAAGCTACTGAAAAGAAAGCTAGAGAAAGAGGCCAACAAAAGCAAACGCAGACTAAAATGCAATTCACTTTTTAAATTTTCACTATCTATTTCTTTTAGTGTAATTTTGTATGCGCGGATGTATATAAAAAATGCCGATTCGCCACCCACACAGATGTAATGGTTATTTTTTACAACAAAAAACCGGACTTCGTTGTGTTAATCCAGTATATGTTAACCGCAAAAAAGAAGGCAAAGTGTAAAAATAATAAGCAAAAAATAAGCAGTTATCTATTTCTTTTAGTGTAATTTTGTATGCGCGGATGTATATAAAAAATGCCGATTCGCCACCCACACAGATGTAATGGTTATTTTTTACAACAAAAAACCGGACTTCGTTGTGTTAATCCAGTATATGTTAACCGCAAAAAAGAAGGCAAAGTGTAAAAATAATAAGCAAAAAATAAGCAGTTAAAATTATTCCAAAATTTTTTGTTGGGTATATGAACCAAAGTGAAGCGCTGTTGTTGTTGTTGAAAATTAACAAACAACGAAACTAAAAAGAATGTATGGTTATGTGAAACCGAAAATAGTGCAGTTTAAGTTAAAATTAATATTGTTTCTACTAAAAATTCTGCACTATGTTACCTTAAGCTGTGTCAGCAAAACCTTACCGCGGGTGGGGGGATAATGCTGATAGACAAACGGCCTTTTTAACACTTAATTCACTTTAAAAAAATGTTCACTTAAAAAAAATTGTGCGCTGTAAATTATAACCACGTACCTTGTTGTTGCGGCTATCTATGCTTGGTTGATGGTTTGCAAAGATGATTTTGTTTTTATTCCAAATGCTGCTCTATCTCGAAGGTCTTGTTTGTTGTGCCAAAAATTATAATAGATAATCTTGATTTGCCTTTTCTGTGATGTGGACTGTATATGTAAAGTTCTTGTCGCTTGTAAAAAAATCTCACGGTGAGAAAGGACCAATGTATATTCTCGCACGGTGCATGGTAGCACGGAGAATATATATATATATATGTGGATATGGAAAAAGAAATAAAAGGCAAATAGTTATATTAGTAATGATGACAATAATTAATTTTATTTTGTGTTAAGTTGGTACAATATTTTACCTTTAGTATATGATGTGGCGTGACAGCAGCAGCGACTTTCTTCCTCCTTGGTTAAAATAGAACAGAAAATGGAAAGTGATCTCCGTGTTGTCGAACCGGAGATCGTGCGAGGGTTTTCCAATGGATATTTGTTATCCGATGGAAAACTCAGTTACCCGTGTTCACGTTGAATATATGTGATGAACATACATGAATGTGTAAGCATGTGGGTGTGCAGCACATGAAAGGATGTAAGAATGTATTTGCACTAAATAAGTTTTGTATTAGGGTGGCCGTGTTTGCAGGATAAAGATATTTAGGTCCTGACCTAAACAACATGTGCAAACACAAAATGCGCGGGTCGAAATACACCCACACATATATGTCCAAAAGACAAAACGAAAACACAAACCGTGCAAAAAATTTGATGAAAAACACAATAAAACACGTGCGCACGATTAGATACAGTTGAAATCACTAAATGTATTCTGTAAATTAACGAACAAAGAACATTTAAAAAAATAGACTTGAAGAGAAAAACATGATACATCATTGCCACAATTTTCTACTATGTTTTTATTCAACGATACGACAAACTTACAGAAGGAATTCCCAATGTATTGTATAAATATTGATATGAATTCAAATGAAAATGAAGAAATACTCAATTATGAATCGAAACCTACATAAATATTGAACACACGTGTTGATTCTCAATAGTTCATAACAAAAAGACCTAATGTCAATATACACCGAAAGTACGATGTGACAGATATGTCGTGTTGTGGTGTATCTCTTTCCATTGTATCTGAAAAATCCCTATTGCCAAAATAGCAGCCATGTTCATTGTTCATACTTTTGTTTAAGGAAACCCGATCAGATGCAGATGAATCAGTACAACATATCATAAATACATTTCTTCATTACTTTTTTTTTTTTAAATTTTTTTATTCTTAAGGTATCAGAGTAAAAAAGTTAGTAAGTGTGTAGGAACAACAATTTTCGCGACGCTGGTGAATATATTCGTTGAACTCGAAGGATCTACGAGTTAGGTTACCAGATAGTTGTAGCGATATTCATTCGAAAACAGGTGGGCGAGTGTTTCTAATGTTGACTTGATCCGTATTTCGAAGAAACATCGTATATGTAAATCTTATGTATATGTAAATCTTATCAGATTTGGTAGTCGTAAATTTGCAAGTTGAATGGCAACAGTAAACGATTCTGTATATTCGTTTTCCCAATAAGTGAAAGAAGATTGAACACGTTGCGCCGAACCGTTGTTTGTTAGGACAGTTGTGTAATGAAGAGATTTTGTAAATTTTCAGTAAGGGGGGACCATTTGGAAAGAACCAGTTGAAATTTGCGGAATGTCGGGTTTTGATTTCGAGAAATCTAAAATATTAACCGAAATAATGCCTCAGCGCTTCGTCGTAAAAAATGCGATGAACTCGATACTCTTGAATTCTTGTTGCCAAAATCCTAGCCAAAAATTAATTTGCCGATGCAAAATGTATGACATCTTCATCAGAATGCAGTCGCCCAGCAATTTCCAAGATTATTTCAACTGTATTCATGGTTGTTTCTGAAGAAAAGCAACGCAATTCTATTACAATGTTCTTTCTTTGACACAACAAAATCACACTTAATAAATTTAGTGGGACATTACTCACCAAATTGAAGCACAGCATATACCGAATTTACTTAAATCCAGTTCATTTATTTTTTTTTTTCAGTTTTTATGAAAAAAAAAACAAAAAAAAAAAATGACTTCTTTTTTCGTTTGGTTTTCACTTGAGAAATGCCGAACGTCAAATTATAATTCTAGAAACGTCAATTCCATTGAATAATGCAAAATGGAAATAAGCACCGCCTATTCCATTTCATGAAATAACGCAAATATGCAAATAAGTACCATCTATTGGTATGAAACGTAGCCGTAACTTGGTGTGATATATCTCATGAGCCGCTCGACCAAATTCAATCAAGCTTTACAGAAACCATCTATATGATAGCCCAAATCTACCGTAAAAATTTTGTTGAATTTGGTGGAGCCGGTCTCAAGTTATAAAGTATAAATGTGGACTTATTTTTATATATATAAAAAGATGTATGTAAAAGGAATGTACAAAGTTGAGTGCACGGTAATTAAAAAAAAGCCGCTCGACCAAATTCAATCAAGCTTTACAGAAACCATCTATATAATAGCCCAAATCTACCGTAAAAACTTCGTTGAATGTGGTGGAGCCGGTCTCAAGTTATAAAGTATAAATGTGGACTTATTTTTATATATATAAAAAGATGTATGTAAAAGGAATGTACAAAGTTGAGTGGACAAATTTACAAATTCTTTGTTTACAGGGTGGTTCATTAAGGTAAGTATTTTAACACATTTTCACGGTACTTCATCAGGTAAGTATTTTAGCAAAGGGTAAATATTTTAATCACAGGTGAGTATTTTAATAAAGGGTAAGTGTAATAATATATTATAGTAAGTATTTTTAAATATATTTGTTTGTGTAAATATGTATGCATGTAAGTGTGTTTATTAATTAATTATAATTCAATTAAATTGGAGCTCATGTCTCCAACATGGCGGCCGGCCTGCTTCGATGGCGGGAGAAGTAGCTCCTGCATCTCTTCAAAAGTATTCGCTGCTTTTGAAAAAAGGTCACGCAAGCGCCGCTGGGTATCTTTGGGTATGTGGCGCCTCTTTTGGTTTGACGATGAGTCGTCGATTGGCGGAAACCTCATTTTTCCTCGATGCCGTACGTCGAATGCTCCTCTTTGGGCGAGAACTCATATCGCTGCTCCGGCGTCATGGCCATATAGGCGGGGCACTACCGCAACGAGTGCTTCTGGCAGCACAATCGACATGTGCTGTAACTTCCGTAGCGTGGCCCACAAAGAAAATTCAAAAAAAGGTAGTATGGGTGTAGACAGTGGGCTGTGATGTGAATCCCTAGAGTTGACAAGGTTTGGAGAGATATATAAAGTTAGGTTGGAGAATCTATTCTGATAGGGGAAGTACACACACTTTTGCTATGGGGCGTTTTTATATTCCGTCTTGAGTTCGGACTTGAATGAGCCAGGTTGGAGTCGAACGATGCGTCCAAGTCGCCATTCATTAGGCGGAAAAAGTTCATCCTTGACAACGACTAGATCACTCTCTCTGAGGTTTGTCTGCTGAGTCTTCCATTTGGTCCGCTTATGGAATTCTTTGAGATATTAATTTTTCCAACGCGTACTAAACTGATGATGTAGGACTTGCAGTTTCTGCCATTTGTTTGTGAGTGACAGATTTTCAGAGTTGGGTTCAGGTAGGGAGAGGGCGAGTAGATCATTCGGATCCTGCGACATCGGAGTTAGAGGCCTAGAATTAAGGACCGCTTCAATTCTAGTAAGGAGCGTGGTGAATTCCTCAAACGTAAACTTGTGGCTTCCTGCCACCATGAGCAAATGTGTTTTAAAACTTTTGACGGCTTCCTCTTATAATCCGCCCATGTGTGGAGCGTACGGCGGTATGCCATGACAGTCCGTGAGTAGCAAATTTCTGTGCTACGTCGGAGGAGGCTTCCTTGATGAAAGAGGTGAATTTATTCTGAATGGCACGACTGGCCCCGATGAATATTTTTCCATTATCCGACATTACTTTGTGAGGAAGTCCACGTCGACTAGCAAAACGAGCAAATGCCGCTTGAAAAGCGGCGGTGGTCAAATCTGAGCAGACTTCTAGATATACTGCTTTGGTCGAGAAGCAGAAAAATACAAAGACGTAGGCCTTTGCGTAAGATGCTTTCCGCAGAGTAGAAGTTTTAACCGAGAAGGGTCCCGCAAAGTCAACGCCGGTGGTATGAAAGGGGAGAGAAAAGGTGCCTCTTTCGGCAGGTATTTAGTATTTTGCAGGGACGGGGTCGTACGAGTATGAAAAAGAGTCAGTTATAGCATTCCATTTTATGCCGAGAGTCTTAGTTGAGCTTGCGTCGTGAAACTTGAGAAAATCTTCATCAAGGAGATCAGATATCGGGATTGATTTCAATATTTCGGCGTGATTTGCCGTGGAAAACCGGATGATTTTATTGCTTCGATAACCTGCTGAAGCGAGTCTATAGTGGACTGTATTGTGTGTTCGCCGGAGAGTATATCGTCTACGTATGTTTCTGGCATCATAAACTTGCAGCGTAGAAAAAATCAATAGATATAAAAACAGATATTGGAAAAGTAAAGTCTATTTTATTTTAACATGCGCGGTTCCAGGGGGGGGAGGGGGGGGAACTTTTTTTGTATTGACGGTAATGAAGTATATAATACTAACCTACATAGTAATTTCTTAAAAGCAAGAAAAAATAAAAATTAGTAACAATCCGTTTTGTGATAAGAAATTACTATGCAGATTAGTATTATATACTTCATTACAGTCAATACAAAAAAAGTCCCCCCCCCCCCCCGCCCTCCTTGGAACCGCGCATGATTTTAAACTACAGCCTTTTAACAAAAAATATTCATTCTATTACTTAAAAACTTGTAACATGGTTTCCTTATCAATCAATTGTTTTTTTTTTTTTTTTTGTTTTATTAAGTAGACAAAAATCTTCCATCTATAATTTTTAGCAAAACTTACAGAATATGGTAACTAAACCTTAATTCTACAACATGTTTTTTGTTATCACAGATGTTTTCGGTACTTTTATAGGTAGCTATTTCGGAGGAAAAAACTACTATGAAAAAACCTCCGCTATAAATCTTAGAAGCTAGTTTGATTATCTTTACATAAAATACTCTACCTTAATTATAAAGATTTGAAATTAAAGTATTGTCAGACATACTACAGCGTATTTTAAACCGTTCAGTCATTTTTTGAATTTGTTCATTTATCATATTTACATTCGACTCCCTATGAAGTATTCTAGTGGAAAAATCCCAAGGTAGCCCAGCATCATTTTGAGAACTTTGTTTTGGCATATTTGCAATTTTTTAACATGCGAGTTTGCAGTTATGCCCCATGTTGGGCAAGCATATAATATTATAGATAGGAAAATGGAATTGTAGATTACTAATTTATTTTCCTTGCTCAAATTGGAGTTCCTATTAATAAGAGGGTATAGCATTTTGATAGCTATATTAACTTTTTCTGTTATATATTTAACATGATCGCTGTAAGTGAGCTTCTTATCAAAAATTACTCCGAGGTACTTAACAGATTTCTCCCATGGTATTTGATGAGTGCCTAGCCTTACCCTGGTGATAGGTAGATAACAAGGACTTCTTTTTCTGGTGAAAAAGATGGCTTGTATTTTTCCAGCATTCAGCTTAATTTTCCAATTTTGCATATAGTCAGAAATACTACGTACCGCACGCTCCAGTTTTGCTACAATTTCATCGCCGATTTCATGCGAATAGAATATACCAATATCGTCAGCGTACATAGCATATTGGCAATTTTCAACTTGTGGAAAATCTGAGCAGTAAATAATATATAGCAGGGGGCCAAGTACTGATCCCTGAGGGACTACAGCGGGTAATTCAATTAAGTCAGAGTATTCATTATTCAAACATACACTGTAATAACGATTGGCCAAAAAACTTTTTATCAGCTTTACGATATGCAGAGGAAAGTTAAAACTGATTAACTTATGAATCAATCCATCATGCCAGATTGAGTCAAAGGCCTTTTCAATGTCAAGTAATATTAAACCAGTAGACTTCCTGTCACCAAAACTAGTTTTTACATAATTGGATATGCGTTTTACCTGATGCGTTGTACTGTGATACTGCCTAAATCCGAATTGTTCATATGGCAAAATTTGGTATAAGTCAATAAATAGACATAATTTGTGTTTTATGACTTTTTCAAAAATTTTAAATAGGGAACTTAGGAGGCTTATAGGTCTATAACTTTCAGCAATATTGTTTGGTTTACCTGGCTTCCAAATAGGTATAATTTTGGCTGTTTTCCAGGTCTTGGGAAAATATTGCAATTTAAGGCAAGAATTTATAATATACGTGAAATACAGCACTGCTTCCCTAGGCAAATACCTTAACATAATATTTTTGACATCATCATGACCTGCTGATTTTCGTAATGGCGCCTGGTATATAAGGTCTTGAACCTGCTCTTCTGTTACGTATTCAGACTCGGGAGTGTCCAAAAACTGTGAATCAATTTGGCTTACTGATTGGGCTACTAAATCTTCTATCTGTGACGTACCTAAGTGAGCAGACGCGTTATGATTATTGAGAAATTTGTAAGCAAGAAGGTTTGCCTTTTCATTATCGGGGAAAACGATTTTATCATGGTCACGCAACGGTGGTATTTGTGTGTGCTTTTTTCGTAGCAATTTGCAAATATTCCAAAAAGGTTCGGTCCTTTTTTCGAGCGAGCTTAGCTTCTTTTTCCACGATTCATTTCTAAATTTGAAAATCTCACATTAAATTTTTGCAGAATAGTATTTTATAAGGTCATATTCTGACTTTTGCCTATATCGACTCCATTGTCGGCGATGGTAATTTCTGACCCTTATTATATTGATAATAAAATAAGGGAGTTATAGAAAAATTGTTTTTGGCTCTTTAAGCGGAACAGCACTTCCCACAGCAACATTTATACTATCATAGAAGACTTCTATATTTTTGTCAACCTCTTCAGTTAAGACAATATCATTGACATTTCTTGGTAAACTGTACAGTGCATTTTTGATTGATCGACGATAAATACTCCAATTTGTTTTACTGTAATCCATTTCAAGGTTTTGACAGTAGGAAAAATTTAAATTCAGTTAAAATTTGACAGGCAAATGGTCTGAATTAAATTCATTCAAAACTACTGGTTGAGTTAGATGCATGGGAATATTTTAGAGTACTAAATCTAAATTTGAGGGGGCAAAGGTATTAGATGTTGGTATAGACGTTGGCTGGTTTGTATGCGATATTGTTATTGGAAAGAATGTGGTAAACTCATTTAGTATGTTACCCCAGCTATTCGCTCTTATACATCCCCAATTACGATGTTTACTATTAAAATCGCCACAAAATAGGAAATTTCCACTGATATTGAAAAGTTTTCTTAAATCTTTTTTATATTTGTTCTTAAGTTCCAAGCTATTAGCGCCACCCGGAAAATAAGTACTGAACAGTTTAATTATTTTATTGTCTGAAGACATAATTTGAATTCCGATATTTTCCACTACCTCCGTGTTTATATGCGGTATCATAATAAAACTAATACACGTCTTAATTAATATGGCAACACCGCCACCTGCATTTGCTTCTCTCTCTTTACGTACACAAACATAGTTTGGGTTATACAATTTGTCTGTGTATTTAAGCCACGTCTCAGAGAGTAAGCAAATATCAATATCATTTTTAACGAGATAATCAAAAAGTTCCATAAATTTATTTCGTATACTACGACAATTCCAAAATATTACCTTTAGTTTTGTTGTACCTATCATTTAGAATTAGAGTACACAAATTTAATCGCTAAATTTGCTATTACATTAAATTGCTCATGTTTTGTTTTACATTCTTTTAGTTTTAATATAAACTCAAAAGTAAGTTCTGTAATTTCATTTTCTGTAAACAAGTTGCTGTTACAAGCTGTTTCTGCTGCAACACCATCAGGAGAGCACCATGCCTGTGGCTTAGTTGCTGTATTCATTGCTGGTATCGGCTCTTTTGCAGAGATAGGTGGGAATTGTGAATCAGAAAATTCAAAATTTGTTTGATTGTTTCTCGTATACAGCGAAGTGTGTGTTAGTGCACGAGGGCGATTATATTTCTCTTTAATTTGTATGTACATTTATCGATTCGGACACGTAACGTCGCTTGCTTTATGGTTGTTGTTGCAGTTTGCGCATCGCACTATATTCGCATTGAAACATTCAGAAGTTTTGTGTTTTCCAGCACAATTTGCGCAATTTGGTCTCACAAAACATCAACGTTCACCATGCCCATACATTTGACAGTTTCTACATTGTACTATTCTGTTTTTCAATTTGCGTTGGTATTGATTTACTGTCCATAAATGTTCAATGTTTTTATGTTTTTCAAAAAGTGTTGTATGTTCAAAGACAATAGTTTTAAATAATTTCAAAAGAGGAAAACCCCTCGGCAAAGTGCAATATTGTAAGTTGATTTTTCATGTATTATTATCTGTTTTTGGTTGATTTTTCATACAGATTTATCAAACTCCATAGATTTTGTATGTAATTTAACATTTTTGTATTTTGTTGTTTTGTAACAGATTTAACAAATAAACACATACCCCTGATGATGCTAAAAAGTTATTAGCGAAACGTTGGGTTAGAAAAGTGGAATAATTTAATTTTATTTCGCACTTAAAAACAAAAACTTAGACAGGAAAAGCCTAATAATATACCTTCAGATTCAATAAGAACTGGTCGGAAATACATAATAAAGTTTATTTTATTTTAACATGCGCGGTTCCAGGGGTGGGGGGGAGGACTTTTTTTGTATTAAAGGTAATGAAGTATATAATACTAATCTACATAGTAATTTCTTATCACACAACGTATTTTTACAAACTTTTAATTTTTATTTTTTTTTTAACGTTATTATTATATATATTAAAACAAAGTCCCCCCCTAGAACGTAAAAAAGCAAGAAAAAAAAAATTAGTAAAAATCCGTTTTGTGATAAGAAATTACCACGCAGATTCGTATTATATACTTCATTACAGTCAATACAAAAAAAGTCCCCCCCCCCTCCTTGGAACCGCGCATGATTTTAAACTACAGCCTTTTAACAGAAAATATTCATTCTAGTACTTAAAAACTTGTAACAAGGTTTCCTTATTGACATTTGGAAAACGTGCTTTATAATCTTTAACAACATGGAGTAAAAATTGGGTTTGTTCTTCATTTTTTGCTAAAAGTTGATTATATTCACCAATAAGCTTTATGCCGCGCTCAGCTGCACCATTTACCACTTTATGTTTACTAACAATATCTAAACTTGAGGGTAGAAGTCGACGAAAGTGGGGAAAGCTTCTGACCGCCATTCACCTGGGAATGGCCAGAGCGATTCTTTTGCATGCGGTTCAAGCAGCTCACTACTGCCGGTCGCTTGCGGCCAAGTATCCTCAGGGTAGCCGCAAAACATCCGTTTAGCGGTGAGCTAATGTGAGAAGGCGACAAACTGGCTGGCCACTCTGACATAATCGGTTTAAGGGCTAGCCGCGGGAAGATCTCATCGGCAGCGTCTGTACACCTCTAGGTGCGGCTGCAAGCGGGCGTCTGTCTTGGAGCAAGCGACTCGCTATATAAACGTGCAAGTAATATTTTCACACCCGCTGAGCGGGTTGTTGTTGTTGGTGTTGTAGCAATGTTTCGCCCCACCTAATAGCTGCGACCGATCACAAATTGTCATCAATATCGTCTAACGGGAGTCCAGGGAAACTTGCTGTTTCGACAGGGGTGGACCATAATGAAAAGAGATGGTTGGTGTCATGTGGGGACACATTGCAAGCGCGCATACATTTTGTATGTCGGGGTTGATTCTGGATATGTAAAAGTTTAACCTGTTACACTATGCAGAACGAAGTTGAGCCAGAGTGACTCGCGTTTAAGTGGGCAGTATGCGTTCCTCTTCCGCAAGTTTTGGGTACTGTCCTTTTTCACATAGTAGAAGTAGCATTTTATTAGTCAAAAAAATCACCGCTGTATAGCTAAATGGTTAGCGCAGCGTGCCTAAAGCGTACTGATGATGAAGGCTTAGCACCCTTCGAAATGGTTCTATCAGCGCAGCTATGGCAGGTTGTCTGAAAAATTTTCTACTTACTATTCCAAAAACAAAATACAATTTTTCAAATTTAGAAAAATTAAAAAATAACAATAATTATCATTAGAAAAATAAATTATTGTTCTGGCCTTGGGCACGAATCGAACCTTGAATCATTTATCAATAGGCCGATAAAAACAAAAACAATTGTTAATAAACCATGAGCACTTGGAAATGTCAAACAAAGTAATTGACAATAAACAAAAATCCAACATTATCAGTGTCTTGCACAGATAGCACAACGCTGAATAAATATAGTTGGTAAGAAGGAATACAAGAATCAATTTGTCAGTCAAACAAACCACCGCTGTATAGCTAAATGGTTAGCACAGCGTGCCTAAAGCGTACTGATGATGAAGGCTTAGCACCCTTCGAAAGGGATCTATCTGCGCAGCTATGGCAGGTTGTCTGAAAAAAATTCTACTTACTATTCCAAAAACAAAATAAAATTTTTCAATTATAGAAAAATTAAAAAAAAAAAAAAAAACAATAATCATTACAAAAATTATAGTTCTGGCATTGAGCTCGTGTTGAACCTTGAATACTTTGTTGCGTATTTACATGCTGAATGTTAGCTTGTTGTTTTATATTAAATATGTGTTATATTTCCTAGCTTTAGTTTTTGACTTGATCATGAAAGTAATTATTTATGCAATAATTTATATTTATGACTTTTATATGTTTGACCTTACTGACTTAGTTAGTTATACATTAATATATTTATATATTTATTTATTATTTATTTATTTGTGTTATTTTATTTATTTATTTGTGTTATTTTATTTATTTATTTTATTATTATTATTTTATATATATAGGGATATTTTTTATTACTTTTTTATTCTGTGATATTTTTCTACTAACTGACTAAAAACTGTGATATAGATTTAGATACATATCTGTGATATATGCTTAGATACTTACCAGTGACATTACTTTAGATTTAACCCGCATGTCCTTCTAGTCATTGAAAGAGGCGTACATCTATGATATTAGTTTTAGGAGTAGAAAATTAAACAATTCTGCTGCTGCCCTTATACGTGTTTAACCTAAACCCTAAATAGTCGAAAGATTAGGGGAGGTCACGCGTCGGGCGCTTGAAAGTAGTTTAAGGACCGACTGCGCTTTGAATCTTTTTTTACGCCCACGCTCCATGTTGCATGCAACATCGGCGTTTGCGAGCCTGTAGCGGCAGCCTGTAGGTTAATGCAATGTTAATGATATTCAAACATCCACGCACCCAGCGGACCAAATGCTCTCAAATGCTACCCCATTTGAGCGATTTACGATATTTAACCGAATAAAACTCTCGCAAATGCATCTGAAAACGATAGCAATGTGATACATATGTCGTTCAGTTTGTGGCAGTGAAAGTATTGTTTACGATAGCCGCATCAAATAAATCTAGCGAATATCGAGCAATATTTTTTATACCCTTTTTTTGATACTTCTGCGTAGTCGGATAAAATATTTCATTTGATACATTTTCGACTCAAATTAGATACTGAAAAAATTTTTTTTCCGAGTTGGAAACAATATTATATCAGTATCAAATAGGGAAATTGCAAAATGATCACAAGAAATAGGATGAGCGAATTTTTCAGTTGTTCCGTTTCCCGTTGTGTTCTCCTATATTAAATACGTTTAAGCGCTCTTGAGGTGTTTATACGCGTACTTACTTTGCACAGTATTTATTTGCGTATAATAAATATTAAATAATTTTTCAAACACAGCACTCAAGTATTCACTTTCACGGATATCATAGAACTAAAAAATTATTTTATTTCTTATTTGCGCTGCGCATCGATAGAAGAAATAACGCTATATTCGAAATTATGAGCCGTTATTTTGTCTACCATTTGGTTTTTGTCACAAAACACATGTTGCAAAGTTCATAAGAAAGTGTTTGGCGCCATAAAAATGAGCATCGTCCTTTGCTCACTTGCGAGAATTTCTGCAAACATTAAGCGAGTGATATGCGGTATAAAAATTTTCTATCGCTCTTTGTTCGCGTAGGAGCTTGTTTACAGGTTTTTTGCGATAAAAATAAAGTTTATATTTCCTTTTGTTCACATATGAGCTCACTTCTAAGCATTTTGCGAAAGTCTCGCAAATTAATAAAACTTGGTCCGCTGGGTAAGAATCTGTGCATATACCAGCATAGCTACGTTTGCATGCATTAGTAACTGGTCGAAGGCACCATGTATTTTATTCGACTACGCAGAAGTATCAAAAAAAGCCTATAAAAAATATTGCTCAAGGTTCGCTATATTTATTTGATGCGACTATCGTAAATAATACTTTCACTGCCATGGTATATTAACTTTGGCCCGATGTTTGTAACGTTGAGAAATATAGAAGATACACTCACCATTAAATATACCGAATTGATCAGGACAACGAACTGAGTTGATATATCCATGTCCGTCTGTCCGTCCGTCTGTCTGTTTGAACGCAAACTGGTCCCTCAAATTTTGAGATATCTCAATGAAATTTGGCACAAGGATGTACTTTTGTATTATATTAGACATTTGTCGGATCCGGTAGGATCGGACCACTATAACATATATCTCCCATACAACCGATCGTTCAGGTAAGACGATTTTGGTCATTCCTGCCGCAATTTGGAAAGTATAAACGTGAAACTCTGTGATATACATTCTAATATATCATGGAAGATATGCTGAAAAAAACACTTTGATCGGAGCTATATAGAGTTATATCCCATACAACCGATCGTCCAGATAGAAAGATTTTTGGCCATTTCTCCCTTAATTTAGAAAATATAAACCTGAAACTCGGTGATATAAATTTTAATATATCATAGAAGATTTTCTGAAAAAATCACTTTGATCGGAGCTATATATAGTATATATCCCATACAACCGATCGTTCACATAGAAAGATTTTTGGCAATTTCTCCCTTAATTTCCAATATAATACCGTTAAGCTTGGTGATATTTATTCTAATATATCTTAGATTTCCTGAAAAAATCAGTTTGATCCGAGCTATATGTATATAGAATATACCTATCCCATACAACCGATCGTTCAAATAGAAAGATTTTTGGCCATTTATCCCTTAGTTCCCAATATAAAAACGACACTTGGTGATATGTATTCAAATATATCATAGAAGATTTCATAAAAAAATCATTTCGATCGGAGCTATATAATATATATCCCATACAACCGATCGTTCAGATAAGGAGGTTTTTTGCCATTTTTTTATATTTATCTTAAAATTGTTTAGGTATGTACATCTGTTCACTATATATTCTTATCTTACACAGCGCATTATTTGGAAATTACGAATGGGATACGATTATTGTTCAGCCCCATTCATGAAAGGTATGAAGTCTTCGGTACAGCCGAAGACAGTCCCGTCCTTACTTGTTTTCATTTAAGGTTTTCTTTATTACTTATTTAGCATATAACGTTTTTTGATTTTCGTACGCCTTGAATTTTCACTTTTACACTCAACGTTGTTTATTTTGTGTTTTTTGCACCATTTTGCCTCGCGAATTTTCTTTTATTACCGCAGTTGTTATGTTAAATGTTAGTCTTGAAAGCGCATTTGAAGAGGTAAGTGGTGTTGATGCGTTAATGAATGTTTTCATTTGTATATATTGGTATTAAAATTACGTATTGCTTTTTCCAGTCTGTCCTGATGATGACTTCAGAGTGAAGTCGAAATATTGACGAATAACTAAAATAAAACAAATTAAATTAAAAATTAAGTGTTTTATTTAATCCGGCCTTGAGCTCAAAAATACAAAACAGCGGTATATACTGACGGCCAAAAAAGAAAATAAATCACCGCAATTTTCTTTAAAATATATTTATAGTTTTTCAATTTCCCTTTTTTTCCTCAGATCATGAACGTTAAAAATTTCGCATAATGGCTCTCATACCTCCAATTGTAGTCTGGAACACTTTCCAACATATGTTTGTAGGTATATTTATGTATGTATACGTTTTTTGCAGCCACGCTCTCCCTTCGACGCAGGCGTCTCAGTCGCGGGGGGTGATCGGTAAGTGCTAGAGTTGTAATTTATTAACATAAACTAAATAGTATACATACCAACATACGCATGTATCCATTTTTTTTTTTTAAAACCTACTGGAAGCCAGCAGAGGCTAAGGATTTATTGGGCTACAGTGGCGGTCCGATAACGAAGGCATTAATGACATATAGTCACTTTCAGTTCTAATTTTTTTATTCGCTAAAGTTTCTCATTATTATTTAATAATTTTCAAGTTAATATTTTTATGCACTTTCAATTTTCTTTTTAGGTTGAATTCCTTTTCATTTTTCATATTTTATAGTTTTCAATTTCAAGTTTTTATTTTTGATTTTCCTTTGGTTTTTAATTGTTTCGCGTTCATAATTTTGCTATTAAATAAACATCTCGTTTTGAATTCCGGTATCTTGACTTGTCTTTGAATTTCGTAACTTGCTTTTCGTTCTAATCTTAAAACTTAGCTTACTTTATTGTTGTTGTGCCTTTATTTACTTAGTATCAGATTAGTGATGTGAGTACCACTTAAATAAATAAAATAAATGTAGGGCGCGATAACCTCCGAAGAGATATTAGGCCGAACTTCTCTTCCAATTTGCGTCGTGCTCCTCTTGATTTTCCCTACAAATTGGTCGGACGGGACCTACATGTTTTATGCTGACTCCGAACGGAATCCGCAAGGCAGATGAGTTTTCACTGAGAGCTTTTCATGGCAGAAATACACTCGGAAGGCTTGCCAAACACTACCGAGGGGCGACCCTCCTTATAATTGAAAAACCGTATTTCTATCATCTATATTCTATAGTGAGTATCACTTAGTGATGCTAATATTCGTCACACTGCCCTACACCTAAGTCTGATCGTCCCGATTAGACAAATCTCTCGATCTAACCGCTGCTAGCCTCTCCAAATGAACCACCCTTCTATTTCGTGGTTACCCAATGGTTTGTATGCGGTAGATGGTACCACTGACCCTCTTCGTAACTTTGTACAGGCCTTCCCAACTGCACCAAAATTTGGATAGAACAACTTTCCGCCGGTGAGGGTTGTATAGAAGCACCAAATCTCCCTCTCGGAATCCTTCCGAATTATTGTTCATGTCATACCCGTGTTTCGTCCTACTACTCATTATCCCGGACCGTTCCCTCACACTTTGTTGTTTGGCCAATGAACTACTTCGAAGAGCTTTATCTTGGCGAATTGACTTTGCATCATCAGTATCGTCTTGACGGTTCACAACAGTAGTGCGCCCTGTCTTGAAACTACCCTTGCATTCTTTTGAGAAATTCTGTCCTTCGTTCTAGTGGGTCCATTTGGTTTTGTCAATGCCAGTGTTTCTCAAGCAGGTATCTTTGGTTTTGCTTTGTTTGGCCCATTCTTTTCATCGAACTTTGCCCGATCTACTGCCTTTGACTTTGGTGGCTTTTGTCGAATCGCCTCCCTCAGCACTCGCTTACTGCTGAACCCTTTCTCCATACTGAAGTTGAGTGGTACAACCAGGTTCTTATAGCGCATACTACTCTGCATATCGATCCTGATATCATGGTCAACTAAGAAGCCCATTCCCAACATGACGTTATCAACGATCTCTGCCACAACGAATTTGTGTAGAACCGTGACCTTTCCAATTAAGACATCACTTCTCCCTGGACTTGGTTATACTCGCCAGTCACCGTACGTAACCTTGCACCAGGTAATGGCTTTACTCTCCTGTTGACCAAATCATATCGGATTAAGGAATGAGATGTGCCCCTATCTACAGTCAGTTCACGCTCCTTGCCATTCACATTTCCTTTGGTGGTAAGACTGCTCGATTTTCTTCCAATCTGCGAGATAGATATCACAGGACATTCAATAGCTGGGATCTGACTTGCTATTGCTTATCTCCTCCAGCTTTGCGTTTACGACCAGCCAAATTGGAATTACCAATACCGGTGCTACAATGACGTGCAATGTGACCTGGGATACCACACTTGAAATACTCCATAACTCCGGAATTTTTCTGTTGTGATCCATTCAGTGCTTCCAAAATTATGTCTACCCAATCTGGTCTTTCCACTTCCACACGGTGTGCTTTGAAAGCTGGCTTACACAGAAGCAATGCTGCTTCCTGAATCAGAGCATGTGACACCGCTTCTGTGAATGTAGGTTTTGGGTTTGCGTATGCAGCTCGTTTCGTTTCGGCGTCTCGTATGCCATTTATAAAACTCTGAATCTTTACCCTTTCAGTGTATTCCACGGGTGCGTCCGCATTTGCAAGATGAGCCAAACTTTCAATGTCTGAAGCAAACTCCTGCAAGGTCTCGTTAGATTTTTGGGAGCGATTTTGAAATTCTATTTGGTAGATTTGTTTCCTGTTTTTGCTTCCGTAACGCTGTTCTACAGCAGCCATCAATGCTTCATAGTTGTTCCGCTCTCCTTCGGGAATCATCTGTAGGATTCCGGCTGGTGGCCCCTTCAATGCTACTAATAGAGCTGCAACTTTATCTTTAGTACTCCAGTTGTTCACTGCTGCAGTCTCCCCGAACTGTAGCTTAAAGACCTGGAAAGGAACAGAACCGTCATAGGATGGTGTCTTCACCTTTGGATTATTCGCTGAAACTGCTGGGATATTTAGTTGCAACTCCTGTATACGACCTCTTAATGTTTCAATCTCGGCATCGATTTTGTCCTCAAGTTGTAAAATTTTTGTATCCTGCGCCTCGAACTTCGAGGAAATACGCCCTTCTTGCTCTTCCAGTTTTGCAGAGATCTGCGATGATATCTGTGCTGACATTTGTGCAGACATTTCGGATATTTGTGCCTCTTGTGCTTCAATCTTGGATGTTATACGAGTCTCCAGCGGTTCAAGTTGAGATGATTGCGACGACATTTCTGAAATGCGTGACTCCTGTGCTTCAATCTACGATGACATGTTTGTGGATATTTGAGATGATATTTCGGACATTTGTGACGCTATTGCAGCCAATATCATGTGCAGGTCTGTGTTCGCCATTGTCTGCGCTGTTTCATTTTTATCCTCCAATTTTGTTGTCTCATCGTCATCAAGATGAAAGACATACTCTTCCACGCTAATTCCTTCTGATTCCATTGCCTCTAGTAGTCCTGCCTGAAATTCGAGCTTATTGCCGGTTGTTTTCAATCCACTGCTCTCCACCTCCTTCTTTAGTTGCTGGATCTACAATTAACTCCACTTTGCCAAGTCCTTGTTGTACTCTGCAACTCTGGAATTTATTCAAAAATTTCTCTTCTGACACCAATTGTAACGAATTTCGGGAAATTCCGCTTATTCCAAACCTTCTGCTAACGTTCGAATCACTAAGCTGTTGAATAAATAACTCCAATATTCAATAATGCAAACTGGTCTTTATTAGACTACTTTCAGAGTACTTCACAATAACTCTTAATTCAAAACTAATTGCGTGTTTAAATCAAACTGCTTAGTCATGCCTCCGCTTACGTTGCTTTTATACTCTCGGTTTCCTCGTTCACCCATTTCTCCTAAGGTCTAGTAATTTCGCGAATTTCATGCCTGGTTACCAGCCACACACATGTATATTTGTAGTTTGTAACCATATGCGTGTATATATGTGAGTACCACTTCGGCTGATGATTACATGTGTTTGTGCGTATCTCTCCGTTGCATTGTACATAAGTGAGTAAATGATGATTGATTTGATTTACGCAAGAGTGGCAGCTTACTTTATTGTTGTTGTGCCTTTATTTACTTAGTATCATATTAGTGATGTGAGTATCACTTAGTGATGCCAATATTTGTCACAATATATTAGATAGAATTAGTTTCAATCAATTAGCTTTAAGGAAAAATCAATATTGGTGAAGTGTTGAATTTTTTTATCATTATTTTATTTATTTAATTATTTATTTAGGTAATAAAGAGTTTTTATAACGTTTTGACCGAAATTCAAACTCTCACGTTTATTGGTTTAATGGGTTGAGTCTATCTCACAATGATCTGCTAAAAAACGTCTAATTGGTGTGGTCGTTGCACGAGTGCAATATATGGGACGTGAATGTGAGACGACTGTGACAGACTAGACAGGCTAGGGGCATGGAACATTAATGACAGACAAATGTCAGACTAAGGGACGTTGCTAAAGTTTCGGAGTCAGTGCAACGCTCAAGGCTGCGTCGAGGTATTACGCAGAAGGGTAGGGATGACTCCATTTAACACGGACAGACCTTTCTTTCTGCTTTCCTTTATTACCGTACACTTCTGGCATTAACTCTCCTTTCAGTTTGTATAACTATGGATAAGGTGAGCAAAAACTCGCCCCACCCGACGAGCTAGCAGGGGCTTTCCAGCATGCCATATGCCACCTCCGCCTTACTCCAACAGTTCAGTTATAAAACAATGGCGACCAACGCAATAGTCCAGTTTGAATTGTTTTTGTTTAATTTTTCTTATTTTTATACTCAGCGTGCTTTGCACACAAAGTACATTAACTTTGATTGGATAACGGTTGGTTGTAGAGGTATAAAGGAATCGAGATGGATATAGACTTCCATATATCAAAATCATCAGTGTCGAAAAAAAATTTGATTGAGCCATGTCCGTCCGTCCGTCCATTAACATGATGACTTGAGTACAATATTGAGATATCTTCACCAAATTTGGTACACGATCTTAACTGGACCCAGAATAGATTGGTATTGAAAATGTGCGAAATCGGATGATAACCACGCCCACTTTTTTTATATATATTATTTTGGAAAACACAAAAAACTTGATTATTTAGTAAATAATACATCTAGAATGTTGAAATTTGACGCGTGGACTGATATTGAGATTCTTGATAAAAATTTTAAAATTTTTTTTTAATGGGCGTGGCACAGCCCACTTGTGATAAAATCAATTTTACAAATATTATTAATCATAAATCAAATAGCGTCAAAGCTATCGTATCAAAATTCGGCAGAGAGGTTGCCTTTACTACAGGGAATACTTTGAAGAAAAATTAACGAATGCTGTTAAAGACCACGCCCACTTTTATATAAAAGATTTTCAAAAGGATCTTAGACGAAAATAATAAGCTATGTCTTAGCGAAAAAGAGCTTTGTATCAATAGAATTTCACTTTTTAAATTGAATTATAACATTGAATTGGAAAAACTAAAATTTTTGAAAGTGGGTGTGGCACCGCCCCTTTTATGACTAAGCAATTTTCTATGTTTCGGGAGCCATAACTCGAAGAAAAATTAACGGATCGTAATAAAATTGGGTACACCGATTTTCCCTATATCAGGAAATATTTATTGAAAAAATGGACGAGATCGGTTAAAGACCACGCCCACTTTTATAAAAAAGAATTTTAAAAGGGTCGTAGACGAAAATAATAGGCTATATCTTAGCGAAAAAGAGCTTTGTGTCAATAGAATTTTACTTTTTAAATTGAACTAGTATCGCCTGTGGTCGAAATTCGACCAACTTCTTTTTTTTTTTTCAACTCAGTCTATGGATCCAGTGTTTGAGCAGGGCAATAATGCGTTAATAGTTGAGCATTGATTGGAAATATAATGGTCTAACATACTTACTCATTAAAATTTTGAATTTGACCTAAGACGTTATACTTTTTGATTGCATTTTCTTAAATTACATTTCAAATGTAATTATAATCTTTTGGTATGGAGCTTCTTAAACCAAAATATAAGAAATAATCAAAAGAAATTGGCATAGAATTATGGTAAAATTACTTTAAATTGAATTGAAAATTTGCTTTTTTTTTTTAGCGCCGTTTTCGCGCTACCGAAGTTAGTTTTGGGGGCTTGGTTCCCCAGTAGGCCTATATAACCAATATAAACTACATATACATAAGTTTATCGCCCATTTACTTCAATAGCGTCATAATTCAAAAAACACGAATTTTTAGTTAAGAACGAAGAAATGTGCTAAAGGAATTTAACCTATTTCACAACACCCGTGAGGTATGTAATTGGCGCTTTACTATTACATATGCATTTATAATAATTTAATTAATTATAAATACATATGTAATATGTAAACGAAAACGAAAATTTGGAATAGAATAGAGGATACCTTCATAAAAAGTAAAAGTAAAATACAAAAAAAGTATGTAATGGAAAAGAAGGCAGAGTTTTCCAAACAAATTTAAAATAAAAGAAAAAAAATAAAGTACTTAAATTGCAAAAAAATTAAGTGAAGGGAATAAGCAGTTCCATAGCAAAACGCAATAAATGCAATTAGATTTTTTCCGCGATTTAATGTTATCAATGTTGGAATATGAAGATTCTAATGCTCGGATATTTAATGTGAGAATTGCAGTGTTGGGATGTCTAATTTGAAGATAATAATATTGAGATATTTTCTGATATTTTATTTTATTTTATTTTTAAAACTGTCACCGACAGTTTGCTTGTGAGAGCATTGAGGGCATTCGCTGGTTGACTGTGAAGTAGAACGGTAGTCAGTTCGTGGTACAATCAATTTCTTTAACATTTGAATTTTAATTAAACCTTTTGTTAATTAAATAAACAAATACATGTATTACTTTTATAAACGTGGTGAGACTATTCATTTTAATCCATTTGGACATTCCTGACATCTCAGAAGTGATATGAACATATTTTACATACATTCCTACATACGAATTGAATTTTCAATCAACGATACAAGCGAGGGGAAAAATACCACAAGTAAGCGAATCAAGGAATAAGTTTAAAAAGAAAAAGAGCAAACAAAATTGCTTCAAACGTCTCTTAACATATTTAAGAGATCATTTGCAACAGTTACATACGAAAAGTTACAACGGCAAGTGACTTTGCATACGTACAAAACAAAAGGTAAACGCAAACGAATCAACAATTGAAGTAGCAAATGTAAGAACACAAGCAGAAGGGTAGTTTGTGTGTTTGCAACGACTTCGATACAAATAAAACGACGAGAACGCAACAACAACAAAAAAAAAAAAAATAAGACAACAGCAAGAGTAGATTTATTTTGTTTTGTGTTTTTGGCAACGGCTTAAGAGCAACGTAAAAGGGGCAGTGGTGTCTATAGCTGCAATATTGAAGAACGTTCTGGAATTCTATTGAGGAGAATTATTGTGAGCCATACGGGCTGAACAACGGCGAGACGTTCAAGAAAAACCAACGTGATTACAAGTGAATTTCTGCAGAACTGGAAAAAAAAGATGCAAGACAATTTTTTTCATATTTTTGGATGACAATTGCATGCGGAAAAGTTAATTGCACTATAATATGGGAAAAATGATCAAATTAAACACTTTAAAGGTTGATCAACTCAACAAATTGCTACAAAACCAAGGTGCGACGGTAATGGGCAATAAAGCAACAAAAATTATTAAATTGACAGAAATATACGGCGTTGATGAAGTTGATGCTGAAGAGTTGGAGGTAAGCAGCGAAGTTACAGCTATGCAGAAGCAAATGGAAGAAATGCGTGGCATTATTGCGGGGCTAGCTAAGTCTGTAAACGATTTGGTGACAGTATAGACAAGGCAAACGTTAACACCGTCGAACGCCACAACGACTCCAGCAGAAGCAGGTTGCCACGACAACCATTCAACTGCCACAACAGAGGTTCACGCTGAAATACCAAGGAGTTCATCGGAACATGATTTTTATGGTACACCAACAGCAGATCGTCCATTGTTAGTCCCAATGACGCAACGTGAATGGAAAAGAAGCGCAGTACACGACATCATCGCAATATTACCGGATTTTGATCCATTAAAAGGGAGTTTAACATCGAAACAGTTTGTTGATAAAGTTATACAGCTACGAGAAGCATACGGATGGTCTGAGCAAGAAATTTTGTTAGCCGCTCAATCAAAGTTGAAAGGGGGGTGGCCAAAGAATGGCTCGATGCACAAACCGTATTTCAACGATGGTCAGCTTTTGTATCAGCATTTCAAACAGATTTTCCTTTCACAATGTGTACGGCAGAAGTGCACATGGAATTATCACGAAGAAAGAGGCGAACAAATGAAACTTATAGTCAATACTATTACGCTATGCTAAATATTGGTAGGCGAGGTAAGGTTGATGAAAAATCAATCAATACATATATTATTGGGGGGTTAAATGACAGTAATTTAACACGAACCCTTATGGCAATGAAATTGTCAATATGTAACGATTTATTGCGATCTCTTGATAGTTTAGCAAATGTATATTTTGCGTTCAAAGGTACAGATAGTGGTAATAGAAATGTAAACGAGGTAACACGAAATGTTACTACAGAGAAAAAATATACAAAATGTTTTAATTGCAACGAGTATGGACACATTGCAGCAAAATGTCCAAAGCGTGCAAGAAAGGAAAGATGCGCAAAATGTAACAAGGTGGGACACGATTCTAAGTCTTGCCGCTATGAAAAATCAACGGTTGCGAAGGTAGTTAGTGAAAATTTATATCCACCGTTAATGTCAAGGGTCTTGCTGAATGGTGACCAGTATGCGGCGTTTATCGATACTGGCAGCGACACATCAATCATATCCGAACCCAAAGTACCAACCAATGTGGAAAAGAAAGTATGTGTTAGAAAGTTAGAGGGATTTGGGGGTGCAAGCGTTGAAAGCAAAGAAGAGATTGAAGTAGAATTAGTTATAGAAGGCAGCGCACTTAATACGAAATTGCATGTAGTACCCGACGAGTTTATGCCATACGATCTGTTCATTGGACGAGATGTTTTATGTCGAAAAGATTGTTCACTGGTTATACAGTCGGGAAATATGCAAATACAGAAAAATACGGCATGGTGTTTTAATGTTAATGGATCATTAAGCAAAGATGAAATGCATGAAGTACTTCATTTACTAGAAAAATACGATGATTGTTTTGCAGAAGATTTAGGAAAGCTTGGACGTTTTAGAACAACAACTATGGAAATCGTTGTCAGCACCGAGAAACCAATTACAGGTAGGCAGTACCAGGTACCTTTTATCCAAAGACCTGTACTTTCCACGATAATTGAAGAATTGCTTAAGCACAATATAATTCGTCAGAGTTCATCACCTTACGCAGCTCCAGTTGAATAGTGAAGAAGTCAAACGGGGAAGATAGAATGTGCGTTGACTTTAGGGCACTTAATGCGGTCACCATAAAAAAACAATTCCCAATGCCAATAGTAGAAGAGCAGTTGTCAAAGCTTGGGGGTAATACGTTTTTTACCACCCTTGATATGACTGCAGCATATTATCAAATTCCATTACATGAGGAGAGCAAGAAGTTCACAGCGTTTTTGACGCCTGAGGGATTATATGAGTATAATGTAATGCCATTTGGACTGCGAAATGCACCAATGGTCTTTCAGGAGATGATTATTCAACTTGTACGTGGTTTGAGAAACCCAGATAAAATTATAAGCTACGTTGATGAGGTTATAATTGCAACAAAGAATGTTAGTGAAGGTATTGATGTCCTAGCCGAGTTTTTGGATGCAGTACGAAATGCTGGTCTCACGCTAAAACCAAGTAAATGTACTTTTATGTCAAGAAATGTTAAATTCTTAGGCCATGTCGTAAGCCAAGATGGTATTAAGCCTGGTGAGGAGAAAACAAAATCAATTAAAGCTTTTCCTCAACCCACTAATGTAAGTGAAGTCCGTCGATTCCTTGGCTTAACAGGGTTTTTCAGGAAGTGTATACCAGATTATGCTAGTACCGCTATGCCGCTAAAAACATTACTAAAGAAAGCACAAAAATTCGTGTGGACAGACGAACATGCCATAGCTTTTGAAAAATTAAAACATGCACTTTGCACTCAGCCGGTGTTAGTTTTGTTTGACGTAACAAAGAGCTACGAAGTACACACCGACGCTAGTTCCATAGGGCTATCTGGAGTGCTGTTGCAGTTAGAAGGCGAGGATTGGAAGCCGGTACACTATTACAGCAGACGATGTAATGCAGCTGAGTCTACGTATCCATCACATGAATTAGAAGTATTGGCGATCGTAGAGACGCTTGAACGATTGCGAGTTTATTTAGTCGGTACTCCATTTGTTGTACGAACGGACTGCAATGCAATTGCTACAACTAAGTCCACTACAGCATTGAAGCCGCGCATTGCCAGATGGTGGCTAAAACTACAAGAATTTGATTTTACATGTACATATCGACCTGGGTCTAAAATGCAGCACGCAGACTCACTTAGTCGAGCGCCTGTTGAAATATCGAAAGGTATTGAAACTTAACCGAGGCAATACGATGGATGATTGGATTTACTCAATGCAACTCCAAGATGAAAATTTAAAACGAATAAGCGATATAATTACAGGGAAAGAAACGGCAGATGAAGCTACAATTAAGCAAATGAAAACCGATTATACGATGCATAGCAGTCGATTATTTAGAAAAGCTAAGGGCGAAATGAAATTAGCAGTAACAAAGGCAGTAAGATGGCGAGTTGTTAAGTCATGTCATGATGACTCTGGACATTTTTCTTTAGAAAAAACATTACAGCGACTATGCAAACATTTTTGGTTTCCACGCATGAGGAGATGTCAAATCATACATAGCAGCTTGTGAAGAGTGTTGCTTAAATAAAATGACGGGAGGTAAACCGCAAAGCCAATTGCACGTAAGCGATGTGTTGCCGATCCCATTTAGGCACATTTTTATTGATCATGTGGGTCCATTCCAACGCAGCAAATCAGGGTTTTCGTACATATTAGTAATTGTATGCGGATTCAGTAAGTACGTAATCCTAAAGGCAGTCAGAACTACGAAAACTGAACCAGTCGTAAAAGCACTAGAAGAAATCATGGCCATTTTTGGTCAACCACTTAAAATACCATCAGATCGAGGTACGGCGTTCACTTCGAGGCAATTTGAAGAATTCATTTCCAATCATGGTATTCAACACAACAAAACTGCAGTACGAACACCGAGAGCTAACGGACAGGCCGAACGCGTAAATAAAACAGTTATCAACGCTTTGAAATGTATGAGCGAAACGGCCAAAACTTGGGATAAAATGCTTCCAAACATTCAATGGACGATTAATTCCCAACGTAATGAGGTAACAAAATACACGCCTAATGAACTTGTGTTTTACTTCAATCCCAGAGATGTAACATACAACCGAATGATACAAGCTATAAACGATGATGATAAGGGTAATCCAGATATCGAGGTGAAACGTGATGAAGCAGCAAACAATATAATGGCAGAGAGACATAAGTGGAAAGAGCGTTATGACAAAAGACACCAAACTCCAAAGAAATATGATGTTGGCGACTTAGTGGTCATTGATCATGTTCCAAATGCAACAGGTCTCTCCCATAAGCTGGATCCCGCATTTAAAGGACCATATATTGTTACAAAAGTACTTAACTACGACAGATATATTATCGAAGATCTACCAGACTCAACACATACACAAAGACGTTATTGCAACATATGTAGTGTGGATCACATAAAACCGTGGTGTGCATTGATTCCTGAACTTGATGGTATCGACGACGACGATGATTCGTCCATGCAGGACGAAATGTCAGGAAAGGCCGAGCTGTCACCGACAGTTTGCTTGTGAGAGCATTGAGGGCATTCGCTGGTTGACTGTGAAGCAGAACGGTAGTCAGTTCGTGGTACAATCAATTTCCTTAACATTTGAATTATAATTTAACCTAAACCTTTTGTTAAGTAAATAAACAAATACATGTATTACTTTTATAAACGTGGTGAGACTATTCATTTTAATCCATTTGGACATTCCTGACAAAACCAACTGGTCTATCCTACTTAAAGTTTCCATTAAAAATTTGGTTTTGACCTAAGACGTTATACTTTTTGATTGCATTTTCTTAAATTACATTTCAAATGTAATAATTACGTTTTGGTATAGAACTCCTTAAACAAAATATAAAAAATATGTAAAATCAAATGAAATTGACATTGGATTATGGTGAAATGCCTTGAAATTGAATTGAAAATTTGCTTTTTCCACACCACCCACGAGGTACGCAGTTGGCGCGTTACCGAAGTTAGTTTTGGGTGCTCGGTTCCCCAGTGGGCCTATATCACCAATATAAACTACATACATATACATATAATATTTTTAAGGGCATATATACTCTCATCACCATACGTCATGCCATATATAACTGCAATATGAAAAATTTAAATTAAAAAATTAAAATTTAATTAAAGTGGCGGCCACCGTGGTGTGATGGTAGCGTGCTCCGCCTACCACACCATATGCCTTGGGTTCGCACCCCGGACAAAGCAACATCAAAATTTTAGAAATAAGGCTTTTAAATTAGAAGAAAATTTTTCTAAGCAGGGTCGCCCCTCGGTAGTGTTTGGCAAGCGCTCCGGGTGTATTTCTGCCATGAAAAGCTCTCAGTGAAAACTCAACTCTCATCATCGCCTTGAAGATGCCGTTCAGAGTCGGCATAAAACATGTAGGTCCCGTCCGGCCAATTTGTAGGGAAAATCAAGAGGAGCACGACGCAAATTGGAAGAGAAGCTCGACCTTAGATCTCTTCGGAGGTTATCGCGCCTTACAGTTATTTTTTTTTTTTTTACGAACAATTTAAAATATAATTTTACACAGTATTTAAGAATATCTTGATTTTAACTAACCTCGAGTACTGCCCATTTCGCAAGAATAAAAGAGAACAAGTAAGGAAGACTAAGTTCGGGTGTAAGCGAACATTACATACTCAGCTGAGAGCTTTCGAGACAAAATAAGGGAAAATAACCATATAGCAAAATGGACCTAGGGTAACCCTGGAATGTGTTTGTATGACATTGGATTCAAATGGAAGGTATTAAAGAGTATTTTAAAAGGGAGTGCGCCATAGTTCTATAAGTAAACGCAATTTCAGGATATCGCCATAAAGGTGGACCAGGGTTGACTCTAGAATGTGTGTTGTACGATATGGATATCAACTGAAAATTGTTAATGATTATTTAAAACGTAGTGGGCCTTAGTTCTATAGGGGACGCCTTTGCGAGATATCTCAATAAGGGTGGACCAAGGGTGACTCTAGAATGTGTTTGGACGATATGGGTATGAAATGAAAGGTGTTAATGAGTATTTTAAAAAGGAGTGGGCCTTAGCTCTATAGGTGGACACCTTTTCGAGATATCGCCATAAAGGTGGAACAGGGGTGACTCTAGAATGCGTTTGTACGATATGGGTATCAAATGAAAGGTGCTAAAGATTATTTAAAAGGCAGTGGGCCTTAGTTCTATAGGTGGATGACTTTTCGAGATAACGCCATAAATGTGGACCAGGGGTGACTTTATAATGTGTTTGTACGATATGGGTACCAAATGAAAGGTGTTATTGAGGGTTTTAAAGGGAGTGGCCCTTAGTTGTATATGTGAAGGCGTTTTCGAGATATCGACCGAAATGTGGAGCAGGGTGACCCCGAACATCATCTGTCGGGTATCGCTAATTTATTTATATATTTAATACCACGAACAGTATTCCTGCCAAGATTCCAAGGGCTTTTGATTTCGCCCTGCAGAACTTTTTCATTTTCTTCGACTTGATATGGTAGGTGTCACACCCATTTTACAAAGTTTTTTCTAAAGTTCGTAATTTTCGATACCGCCAAAGTGGGCGTGGTCATAGTCGGATTTCGGCCATATTTTATACCAAGATAAAGTGAGTTCAGATAAGTACGTGAACTAAGTTTAGTTAAGAGATATCGATTTTTGCTCAAGTTATCGTGTTAACGACCGAGCGAAAGGACAGACGGTCGACAGTTTCGTTCATTTTAAGTAGCGATCTGAGATGAGCGCCCAGGAACCTACATATCAAATTTCATCAAGATACCTCATAATTTACTCAAGTTATCGCGGACGGACAGACGGACGGACGGACGGACATGGCTAAATGAATTTCTTTTTTCACCCAGATCATTTTGATATATAGAAGTCCATGTCTATCTCGATTAGTTTATGCCGTTACGGAATCTATACTTTGATACATTACTTCTACATACAAATGTTTTAAAAACTTTTCTCAGTTAACGCGAATTTAAATTCATGGATTTGAATTGATTTCATTTATCAGTTTGGATTTATAACTTCGGGGAAAACGATATTTTTCGTGAATACCCTTTCATCGCCAGCTAAGTGACCTTGATTATTATGTTCGCTTAGATAAAACTTTAGACTGTCAAAGGACCTTACCCTACTTGCAACTACGTATAATTGCCCATGTGAAAATACGGGCCGCCTCAACAAAATTCCAACTTTTTCAAACTTTTGACGTTGCGACTTATTTATGGTCATTTCGAAATGTGGTATTACTGGAAACTGGGTCCGTTGAAAATTAATGTGTAATATGGACCCTCATTCGTGTCCCGTTCACTAAGGCATCCTTTGTGTTAAGGTTTCGAATGAGCAGCACGACGTAATTAAGCTTCAGTGAAAGCTTATGCGGTGGAAGTCCGCTCACATTGAGGGAATTCAGAAACTCAGTGGGATAATTATTGACTTATCTTTCTTCGTCGCAAATAATTTTATCAAAACTATTTTATGTTTTGAACGAACCAGGTATGCGATTAAGTATATCATTATTAACCAGGGAGCAGTCCTCATTTGTTGCTGCTAAAATTACAGTTTTCAACCAAAACAGCACGTGATCCATGGGGAACAACGGGTTGAATTTGTCTAAAATCGCCACAAAAAAGTATTGTTTTCCCCGCAAAGAGCTTGCGTTTATCATTTTCATCGGAACACAAATCACGCAGTAGTCTATCTATAGCTTTCAAAATTAAAAGTGGGCACATGGAAATTTCGTCAATTATTATCAGCGCAGTTGAATTTATATATCTTCCTTGAGCACTGTTTGGGGTGATATTCGGTACAGAATTCTCGACAACAGGAATGGGCAATTTAAACACATTGTGCACTGTTCTTCCACCAATCAAAAGAGTTGATGCTATGCCACTAAAAGCAGTCGCAATGCATGGAAGATTAAGTGAATTCAACCTGTGAATTAAAGCAGTTTGCTTAAAATTTTTACCGCAACCTGCATGTGCAGTAACGCAGAACAAATTAGAACCAGTGTCATGAAACTGTATTTCCTGGATAACGCGGTCTATTATTGTACGTTGCTCGTTGTGTGCTCGTGAGTAATAGTCTTCAAATAAAAATAGCTCAATTTGAGGTTGAGGAACATATGTACTTGTTACAGCAGGATTTGCTGTGGGAACTGGTAATCCAAGGCTGTGACATGTCATGTTATGACTAAGTAGCACATCTTCGGTTTCTAATAGTGTACGATTAAATGAAAATATTTCATCGCTTTCTCTCAGGAAATCTTCAGAAAGTGATTTTTTAAACTCCTTCCACAGCGCCAAAGCATTTGCTGGAACATTTAGCGCACATATCACAGCAAATAAGTGACGCATTTGTTTAGGAGAATGAAATTGTGGCGCTTCTTCTAAGCACTCTCGCCATTCGTTATCATTTGAGGCGATTCCCCTAGAACGACACGCTTCCACAAATGTATTATATATAACCCCATTATATGTTCGAACGCCCATAAACGATTTTGGCCCAGTTACATGTAAAAGGAGCAAACGTAAATGGCAGAGTTCAATATCCTTCGGCGACACTGCATACATGCTAGCAGTAGCTTTATAATCGCCTCGCTGTCTTTTTTTCCATTTCTTGGTTTTATCTTCCCAATTATAATGCAATGGAATTTCTATATATTTATATGAATTTGCCGGAGGATCTTCAATATTCAAATGAAAAAATGCCAACAACCTGGTTTTTCTCAAATTCTGAACAGCTCGTTTTGCCTGACCATTAGTAAACACAAAGTTTTGTCTTTGCGGTAAGTGAACATCAAGTCGCGTTACTGAATGGGACTGACAGTGTTTGGGAATTAGAAAATTCGCCAAGCCGCTTCAGTGGAACCAACGTAACGTCCATTCAAAAAGTTTTGAATCTCGTCACAATTGTCTACTTCACCAGCATTAACGTGTTCAGTAGCTAATCTGACAGTTGCACTGTCATATACTATATATACATATTTATAAATGTATTTCACACTTTTAAACGTTGAGCAAATCTCCACATTAATGTGGCAATTAAATTTGGCAAGCAAATATGGGTTATATGGTACAACATAACGGTTATCAACAGACGCACCACGAATATCAGCACCCACACCATTACCACGTCTTCTATACGTTGGAAACCCAGTCACCTCTTCTCGTGTGGACTCGCAAAAATTTTTGGGAAAACACTTGGAACAATTACCATTTCTCATGCAAACTGCGTTAACATTCAAAGCACCACATGGCCCATTCATCGTATGTTTCGAAACGTATTCATGCAATTTTGGGTTTATTTCAATGTCAGGAATTTCCGCATATACGGCTTTGTTTATATCACTAACACCTTCAAGGTTATCCCTTTCATATAATGTTAGCAATATGTGCGCATGAGGCAAACCTCTCTTTTGAAATTCTTTTGTATAAATATAAGCAGCAACAGTACCAACAACCTTTTGTAGTTATTGTGCTTACTAAATCATTTAGTTTCGCACTGAACACGCGCACTGTAAGTTCTGGGGGATAATTTGGTGTTTCATTGAAATCAACACTTCTGGTAATTTCTGGCCAATTTGGATTGCATGTCGTTGTAATAAACAGAGATGGTTCATATTCATAGCGTCCAAATAGTTTTGGTACATGTTTCTGGGAGAACCGGTGAATGAAGATGGCAGAATAATCCTTCTTACAATATTTTCATGCCCATTACTATAAGGATTTGTGATCAGATAATCTGTTATGTTATACAAAACATCACACCTCAGGTTTTCTTGATAAAGTCTTAAAAAGTTAAGTATTCTTCCCTCAAACACGAACATGGATATCTAAAAACCACTGTAGATAAAGCTTTTTAGAATTCGTCTCTGATCGCAAGTCGAAATGACGCGAACTCAAGCATAGTAGTTTTAATTCTAGCTCGGCTTGAAGTAGACGTACTTCGTCTGCTATGCAATATATCAGGATGCCATCCCGCGTTTCCATTGGAAAATAGTAGTGGATAGGCCAATAGTATGGAAATTTTGTTAGAGTATTAATACAGTATTATACGGCCTATGCAATATTTCGACCTAAAATCGAAAACGTTTGTGATTTCATGTTTTTTTGAAAGCAACTAAAATAAAGACCTATGCATTTACGTGTAAATAAAAATTGTCCAAAAAAATAAGACGGTTAAGTTATTACTTCTCTTTAAGTTTTTTTGTGCTTTAACAATTATTTTAGAACAATTTTTTAACGATTTTGGTACAGATCAATATAGGTAAGTGGCAACAATGGGAAGCAATATTTAATTTGAACTGAAAATGAGTGAGGCAGAAGTTCTCTCACCGTTTGGCGCGAACGAATATGTACATATGTAGATGAAACATTTGAGCAACGCGACAATGCAACTTTTGGAATATCGAACTCAGGGGGTTTGTGAACATAATGGGTCCTACAGTAGGCAATTTCGATATTTGCACAGATTTTCGAATTTACAAATTAATTATAAACAAATAGAGTAATATTTGTTAACAAAAATAGGCCTATGCACTGCGTCTGATCCATACGAATCTATTCATATAACTTTTATATGATTTTACGTACGCTGACTATGCGAAACAGCCGGTCAATTGATTGTATGGCAATTTTGTTAGCGTCCCTACAAGAAACGCTGATAGTTTTACTAATACACTTACACTTGTAATTGACAATGCTGATCCTGCGATGATGTAAACATTGATACTCAAATTTATGTATGTTCTTTTGTTCGCTCACGCATGTCCGCATGTTCCCAACGACAGCCTATAATCATGAAAAAGGACTCAAACTGGGAAAGCTTCGGACACCTGGTACAGAACAAAAGAACATACAGCAGATACCATTATGCATGTGAGACAGATACATAATTTTCAACGGAATTTTATGTATGCGAAAACAGTTTATGCGATTTAATCATGCTGTCACTACTGACTGTCATATGACAATCAAATTATTATCACGGTTGTTTTGTTATTTTTTAAATTCCGCCATTTTCAACCGACGAAAACCATATAAAAAATAAGTTTAAAAAATGAAAAAGGGAGCATTTCAAAGCTCCATGCTAAAAGAAAAAAAATCGAAATTAATATTAAAAAATACCAAAAGTTGTCAGAATGTATGGGGCGCACTCAAAAAATTGATACGCGAAAAATAATAGTGGTTAGTGGTGATTCATTTTTAAATGTGTTTCCGCATGAGGAAAGCGCTCTTCTGTTGTTTTGTTATTTTCTGAATTTAAATTGAACATTCTCAACTCGAATTCTTATAAAACTATTTATTTTAAACAAATAAAAAACACGTATGCTTTTATCACGTACAAAATTAAAAACGTAATGAAATAAAGTAAATAAAAAGCAAAAATCATTGTTTCATTTTTGGAGGAATATAACAATGGTCATTTATGATAGTATAACAGTCAAACCTGATATCTACAGTAAACTATCATTTATGACACTTTTTGATAGTTACAGTGTCATCAATGATCCAGGAAAAGGAATGAGAGTGAGCAGTACGGCTATATACTTAATCAGTAGGTCATGTTGGTGTATAAGAAGGAGACAAAAACTCACACGTACACAGTTGTTTACATCACATTTGCGCAAGTCCCCTTAAGTTCGTGATAGAAAGTTTGTATGAGGCGCTGATCGTTAGGTTGACATTGCTGACAATCAGATGATAGTCATATGATAGTCAGTATTCTTGTAGGGGTATTAATATACAGATAGTAATATACGGCCTATTTCGACCTAAAATCGAAAACGTTTTTGGGTCGTTTTTTTCGTTTAATATACAACGTGAAATTTTCCGATTCAATCAAGTTGCATTTAAATAATAATAAACTAAGTTGAAATAAAAGATAATATAATAAAATAAAATAAGAAATATCAAAATAAATTAGCATAAAAGATAATATGCAAATTTTAATGTAATATCTTTCTAGAAAATTTATTTATTTTTTGTTCAGTATAGGACGTGCTATATCTAAAATGAGCATAAAATCTGGAAATGCAAAAAACATTTTAGGTACAATTTGCAATTAATTGTTATAAATATATAAATTTAGTGAGTTTGAGCAAAAGTTGACTCATTATTTGTGATTTCATGTTTTTTGAAAGCACTTAAAATAAAAAACAAAGAATCTGTTAAATAAAGACCTATGCATTTACGTGTAAGTAAAATTTGTCCAAAAAAATATGCCGGTTAAGTTATTATTTCTCTTTAAAGTTTTTTGTGCGCTAACAATTATTTTAGAACAATCTTTTAAGGATATTAGGAATTTAGTAAGTTTGAACAAAAGTTGACTCATTATTTGTGATTTCATGTTTTTTTGAGAGCACCTAAAATAAAAAACAAAGAATCTGTTAAATAAAGACCTATGCATTTACGTCTAAGTAAAATTTGTCCAAAAAAATAGGCCGATTAAGTTACTACTTCTCTTTAAAGTTTTTTTGTGCTCTAACAATTATTTTACAGACCAATATAGGTAAGTGGCAACAATGGGAAACAATATTTTATTTGAACTGAAAATGAATGAGGCAGTAGTTCTCTCACCGTTTGGCGAGTACGAATATGTACATATGTAGACGAAACATTTGAGCAATGCGACAATGCAGCTTTTGGAATTTCGAACTCAGGGGAGTTTGTGAACATAATGGGTCCTACAGATTGCAATTTCGATATTTGCACAGATTTTCGAATTTACAAAAAACTTTTTCGTTTTTATTTTTATTTTCGGCCTTTCAAAAGTTATATCAAGAAGAATTTCCGAGCTCTAGGACACACATATATATTAGTAATAAAAATGCAATTAATTATACCATATATGTTGTATTTATTTATTTTGTCGATATTTCGATTTCAATTAGAAATCATCTTCAGGGCTGTAAAAAATAAATTTTTCTATAAAAACCATAAATGCACAAACATAATCTAACACTTACACTTGTGAATGCACCTTGTCGACAAATTTAAAATTTCAGTGCAGAACACAGAATATCATAAACAGAAAACAAAGATGTATACAAATAATAAACAGTAATAACAAACAAAACATCTGCTAACAACAACGTATAAAATGTATGCACCTTGTCGACTAATTTAAAATTTCAGTGCAGAATACATTAATCATAAACAGAAACAAAAATGTGTTTATACGTTGTTGTTAGCAGATATTTTGTTTATTATTACATCTCCCTCTTGTACATACGTATATCCATGAATTTATATAAGTTATCACACCCATATTCCCAATACCCCCAATGGCGCACCCTTTACTCACGTTGCCGTGCATGTGAGTTTGTTGGCCAATATAGAACTTTCGCTGACGTAGTCCACGCGCAAGCGAATGGTAACACAACACGATCAACAACGCGTGAGAAATGCAGCATAGGCAATATTGACGTGCACACATAACTCATCGATTGCGAAATATTTGATGGTGGCGGGATCTGCAACATTAACATAAGTAGCGTAGAGTTAAAGGTTTCATGGGAAGAAGTAATTATGTTTAGAGTCAGTTATGATAGGGAGTGCCACCAGTGCACAATAAATTTGTCTTGCGAATTTCAATTGAATTCTTGTGTTTGATTTCACCATTGGCGAACTGCTGGTTCGCCACATTTTTAATTTTTTAAAGGTTCCTATCCTGGGAACCGTAAGTGGCGCCCGAGCAATCGGTGCGAAGTGATTGTTCTAAGTGAAAGAGGAAGTGAACTAAAACCCAGATAAAGAAAAAACTGGGTAACAAAACAATAAATCTTCAACACGTTGAAAAAGTTCTAAGTGAAAAAGAGTGAACTAGCAAAGGGAAAATACAGATAAATACATTTTTTGCTTACGAAAATCTCAATAAGTTTCAACCAGAAAGTTCCAATGAGATATTGGATCTTGTGAGTATAAACTAATCCCTGCTGTATATTTCTTTTCTTATTTTTTCACAGAGATAAAACCATGGACGCAGACGAGGTGAAGAAATCGCTTACGGAACAGAATGGCGCCATTAACGCCATACTAGCCCAACTCAAAAAAATTGACCAACGACTCAAAGGTGTAGAATCAAAGAACAGCGATGAATCCTTGTCTGGATTGAGTGATAATTTGGAAAGGCTAGAGGCCCAAGTGCGGGAAGTGCGAAGGCAGTCTTCGGACACCAGGGAAGAACTAATAGTAGAGCCATTAGTGAGTCCTCGGACAGAGAGTGAACTGGCGGAGGTCGCTAAGTTACCCGACTGTGTAAAAGAATTACAGGTATTCGATGGATCACGGGAGCACTACGGCTCCTGGGTCCATAGCGTCGAACAAGTTATACGTGATTATGAAATAGTGCGGCATAAGCCAATGTACACTGCTATCTTAAGGCACATTAGAGGGAAGATTAGGGGCGCGGCAGATTCTGCGCTCCTGGCGCACAATATCCTAGATTCGGACTGGAGGAGGATAAAGGAAATCCCCTCTCTGCATTACGCAGACATTAGGGACATAGAAACGTTAGAGCAACAACTGACACTAATGTCGCAAGGACGGCAAAAGATGTCCGATTTTTATGCTCAAGTGCAGAAACAGCTTTCTTTAATGATAAATACAATAAAGGTAGACAAATACGTACACGGAGAAACCATAGAGGCATTGGCCGAGGCTCACCGCCGAAGGGCGTTAGACGTCTTCATAAGAGGGCTAAACGGAGATCTTCCTGCCCTGCTTCTTGTCCAAAACCTGAAAACCCTACCTGAGGCATACTCTGCATGCCTCAAAATTTTGAATGTTGATCGCAGGAATGCAATCTACCGCCCACCCGTCCACAGGGATAATAGAAATGACAATTATCAACCTTCAGCTCCAAAATTTTTTTCCCGCAATGGAAGAAATTATCCTAATTTAGACAATTCGGGCCGCAGCTGGAGAGATAACAGCCAAACAGGGCAACGGCCCTCTTACCCAAGCTCAGGTCAAACGAAATTGAGCAATCAGTCCACCCCAAGTTGGAGAAACAACACGGTAGTAAGAATGGATGCCGAACCATCTTCACAGAGCCGACAAAGAGGCAACAGCACATTCTCTAGATACGACAATACAAAAAGGGGGCAAGTTCTACAAGCTACCAAGGATATGCAAACAAAACCCCGAGTAAGCAACAGAAATTATTCCATATGATTCCGGTAGACAAAGAAGAGAGCCCGAGCACCTCAACCAACAACAACAGCGAACAAACAACAGGCGATCAGGTAAATTTTACCATGGGAGCCTCGTGTCCGGCGTACCGTATTTAGAATACGCTAAACAAGATTTGGGTATTCTAGAATTTTTAGTGGATACGGGGGCGAATAAAAATTATATAAGTGAACGAATAGCACAAAATACTTCACCGGTAGAAAAGCCGTTTCATGTAATCTCCGCTGGTGGAACTATAAAGGTGGACAGGAAAATATGTGGACACTTCTTTAAATTTGTAGGCAAAGACCTACTCACCACCTTTTTTGTTCTCCCAGGCCTCAAATCGTTCGACGGAATAATAGGCGACGATACGTTGTCAGAAATCAAAGCAGTCTTAGACCGGGAACTGAATGTTCTCATTTTAAAACCAGACATTCTGCTGCCTCTTAAACAAAAAAAAGCGCAGCAGGTGAATAGTGTCAGTACAAATATCCCCCTTGATAATAATATTACCCACTTTACAAGAAATAAGCTATACCAGATACTAGAAAAATATGAAATTTTGTTCGGACCGGTCGACCGAAGCATGGAAATCCACACCAATGTCCAGGCAGAGATTAAAACTATAACCGAGAACCCCATCTATACAAAAAGCTACCCCTACTCCGTTAATATGCGCGAAGAGGTGGAAAAGCAAATCCGGGACTTACTATCAGAAGGCATCATTCGTCCTTCCAAGAGTCCCTACAATTCACCCATATGGATCGTACCAAAGAAATCTAAATCCGATGGAGAAAAGAAATATCGAATGGTCATTGACTTTAAGCGGCTAAACGCCGTAACAATCCCCGATACGTACCCTATCCCTGATATCAATGGCACTATCGCGAGTCTTGGTAATGCGAAATTTTTCACGACACTCGACCTTACTTCGGGATTCCACCAAATCCCAATGAAGGAGAGCGACATCGCAAAAACCGCATTTTCCACAATGAATGGAAAATATGAATTTTTGCGGCTTCCTTTCGGTCTGAAAAATGCACGCTCTATCTTCCAGCGCATGATAGACGACGTGCTAAAAGAATACATAGGTCGTATTTGTTTCGTATATATCGACGACATCATAATTTTCAGCAGAGACGAAGCTACACATTTAAGGGACATCGACACTATCCTTGCCAGGCTTTTGATTGCTGGTCTTAAGGTCAACCTTGAAAAGACGCAATTTCTGAAAAGAAGTGTGGAATTTTTGGGGTACATCGTGACTCCCGAAGGAATACTCCCTGACCCAAAGAAAGTCAATTCCATTAAAAACATGCTGCCTCCATCGAACCTAAAAGAACTCAAGAGCTTTCTAGGGCTAACTTCATATTATAGGAAGTTTATTCGCGATTACGCGAAGATAGCAAAGCCACTTACCAACCTTACGCGAGGGGAACATGCACAAGTAAGGGCAACTCAATCGAAAAAGGTGCCGATTACCTTGAACGATGAAGCCCAAGAAGCATTCGCGAATCTCAAGGAGATATTGACGACCTCCGAAGTCTTGACCTTCCCTAACTTCGATAAATCCTTCAACCTGACGACGGACGCTTCCGATTTCGCTATTGGTGCAGTACTATCACAAGACCACGATGGCAAGGACAAACCCATAGCGTTTATATCGCGGAGTTTATCCACTACGGAAGAAGCATACGCAACAAACGAAAAAGACATGCTTGCTATCGTATGGGCTTTGGACAACCTCCGGAACTACCTCTATGGTGCTAAAAAGATACGTATATTTACTGACCACCAACCGTTAACTTTCTCTCTAAGCAATCGTAATTACAATGCCAAGCTAAAACGTTGGAAGGCTAGGATTGAGGAATACAATTACGAGATAATCTACAAACCATGGAAATCTAACGTCGTGGCTGACGCTCTGTCTAGACTCAAAACTCAAGCAAACCCACTCACAACATCAACATCCGAAGCCGCCAGTCGGAACGCAACCACAGGATCAACAGCGAACTCTGAAAGCGAGGACGATGATACGATCCACAGTGCAGAACAGGACAATTCTGACCTCATACCGTTCGTTGAAGTGCCCCTTAACGTATTTAGGAACCAGCTTGTATTTGGGGGCAGACTAGAAATATTTGAAGAACCTCATCCAGGTTACTCGAGACACTACCTAAAGATAGAAGGTATCACTGAAGAGGAGCTTATTAGGGTACTCAAAGAGAAGCTTAGGCCGAATGTTGTCAACGGCATTAAAATGCCAGAAGGTAATCTAGGGCTGCTCCAAAAAGTATACCTAGAGAATTTTATGCAATATAAAATCCGTGTAACTCAGTCTATTGTAGAGGATTTGAGAGATCCTGATAGGATTTGCGAGATAGTGTGGGCAGAGCACAAAAGAGCTCATCGCAACGCCACCGAAAATAAAAAGCAAATCTTAGAGAAATACTACTTCCCAAAAATGAACAGCATCATCAAGAAATACGTCTCGTCCTGCGAGACGTGTAAAATTAACAAATACGATAGACATCCAAATAAACGAGAATTACAAAACACACCTATCCCATCACGTCCTTGTGAAATTATTCACGTGGACATATTTGAAATACAAGGAGAGAAATTTCTCAGTTGTATTGACAAATTTTCAAAATTTGCGAAACTCTTTCACTTGAGAAACAAGTCTACTTTGCACCTTAAGAACAAAATAGTGAAACTCCTACACTATTTTACGACCCCAGATATCCTAGTGACAGACAACGAGCGCGGTCTGATTAGTCCAATTATACAGAACCTCTTGGAATCATTAGGGGTTAGGTTGTATCGCACACCGACCCAGAGAAGCGAAGTGAATGGTCAGGTGGAAAGACTACATTCCACTTTAATCGAAATCATCAGGTGCCTAAAGGCAGATAACGCAAACCTAAAAACAAAGCAGTTAGTAACCATAGCAGTAGATCGATATAACAATTCTATCCATTCTGTTACAAACCGGAAGCCCAGCGAAATATTTTTCAACCGCGCAAGAGCTTCCAACTACCAAGAACTTCTAGAAAAAAGTAGGAAGACCAATGAATATTTGAAAACTTTGTTGACAGAAAAGCAGCAAGCCCAGATTGAACGACATAATAGGAAAAGGTCTTTACCTGAGCGTTATGACGAAAATGATATCATATACGTGAAGGACAACCAGATCAAGGGTAAACAAAAACCCATATATAGAAAAGAAATTGTCGCAAAGGATAACAGGGTATCAGTAACCACAGTCAGTGGTAAAAAAATTCACAAAACCCACATTAAAAATGTCAAACGCAGGAACACACATCCTAGCACATAACTGAGAAAAAAAGCAAACATCGTTGCAAAAATAAAAAATATAGAGAAAAAATCGCAGAAAAAGAAATGAAAAAATTATAATAACTCAAAAACAAAAACGAAAAGAAATCGAAACAAAAGGAAATGATCATTACTACAAGAGCGGGCTTGATAGTGGGACAAATCGTGCCTTAGTAGGTTGTGACGCCATCGATTTGACAAATGGCTACGCCACTCCCAAACCGGACTCCACGATCCCCCATAGCTGGTTCGAGAACAGTATGATCCTCTAGCCTATAAAAACATTGAAACTTAATCCTAGCGCCTAATCCGCAGGAAGAAAAAATATGAGAAATTATCCTCTTCGCCTCATCCGTTGAGTGAAAAAAAAAAAAAAGAAAAAATTATCCTCTTCGCCTAATCCGTTGAGTGAAAGAAAAAGAAAAAATTATCCTCTTCGCCTAATCCGTTGAGTGAAAAAAAGAAAAAATTATCCTCTTCGCCTAATCCGTTGAGTGAAAAAAAAAAAAGAAAAAATTATCCTCTTCGCCTAATCCGTTGAGTGAAAGAAAAAGAAAAAATTATCCTCTTCGCCTAATCCGTTGAGTGAAAAAAAAAGAAAAAATTATCCTCTTCGCCTAATCCGTTGAGTGAAATAAAAAGAAAAAATTATCCTCTTCGCCTAATCCGTTGAGTGAAAAAAAGAAAAATTATCCTCTTCGCCTAATCCGTTGAGTGAAAAAAAAAAGAAAAAATTATCCTCTTCGCCTAATCCGTTGAGTGAAAAAAAGAAAAAATTATCCTCTTCGCCTAATCCGTTGAGTGAAAAAAAAAGAAAAAATTATCCTCTTCGCCTAATCCGTTGAGTGAAAAAAAAAAAGAAAAAACTTTTTTAAATTTGCCTTTTCCTTTTTTCTTTTATTTTAAAAATAAATTAAATTTTTCTTTTCTCACACTAGTTAGTAAAAACTACAAATCCTAACAAAATTTTTAAGTAACTTAGGAATTACTTTACTAACACACTAACAAGAATAACATTCTTGCAGATTCCCACTGCTGGCACCAGCCAACAGCGCCCTTCATATTTTCCACTATAAAGAACCCATCATAACCATCCAGGACGGAAATGGGTGGATCATTAGCGGATCATTCAAGCTGATTCACGCTATCAACCTCCAACAATATGCTACAATTACCATGCAGATGGAAGAATTGACAAGCCGGCTAATGAAGCGAACCGACGACAAGATTTTGGCTCAACTCTACATTAACCAAACACTAGAGCGACTCCAGGAATTAACGGGCAACACAAGCAAAGTTAGGAAAACCCGCTCAATCGATTGGCTGGGCTCAGCATGGAAATGGTTGGCAGGGTCACCCGACGCAACCGACTGGAATAATATCCTCCGCAGCCAAAACGAAGTAATTGAGAGCAATAACCACCAATATAAAGTTAATAAGAAGCTTTTTACGGCCACCCAAGACATCGTGAAGAAAATTGACGAGGTGATGGACCGCACAAACTATGTTACAAAGGAGAACGAGGCAACAGAATTTGATCAAAACGCACTGCACAATATCCTGCTCGTTCGCGAAGAGGTCAACGAAATAGTGCGGGCATGCCAGCTGGCAAAAAGTGGTATTGTCAACACAAACTTACTTGACAATGACGAGATCAATCAGGTGCTGTCGGAAATGGTGAGCACGGTCAACCGTCAGTATATACAAATGGGACACTGCTTCTCTATGTGCTCTCAATGCCGAAGGTAACAGCCAAAAAATATAATATGCTGATCACTCGCGCCGGCATATACGGACACAAACAGCTGGACCTACCGTTTGACAGGATGCTCGTAAACCAAGAGGAAACTTACGGGTTGACGGGTAATTGTATTCTAATCAGTTCATCTACAGTATGCAGGTCAGACTCCTTATCAAAATTGGATGAAGATAGCTGCATACCACGATTACTAAAAGGGGGAGACGCTAGCTGCCAATTCACCAGGAGAAATGGATCGACTATAGAATTGGTAAACGACAATACGATATTCCTCTCGAATTACCAAGGCGTGATCAGGAGCAATAATTCCACAAACACAATCAACGGCACCTACGTCATCCAACTAAACAACGAAACTATCAAGATCGGTGACTAAGTTTTCTCCAGCAACCAAGCCATAACAGTGCAGGCTCTGCCTGCCATCCTTTCCAAAGTTAAAAATCATACAATGAAGATAATCCTGGAATATGTCCACGATATCACAATGGACAACGTAAGGTATCTGGGATACGTTAATGAAAAAATCAATTTGTCTATCATTACAGAAGCCCTAACAGTATGCGGAATAGTCGTGGCCGCTGCTATCCTATGGAGATGGTACACTAGAAAGCTAAACCTTCCAGAAATATTCGAACACGGGGCATATCGCACAAAGGCCAATACGATCACGAAGGACACATCTATATTTGAGCTTGATTACTCAGGAACTAGCCAACCAACAGGGAGCCTTGACCACTCCATACCTACCACAAACCTTTCACATTTTTCGTTTGATCTGCGGGACGCAGATCTTTAAAGGGGGAGGAGTTATCACACCCATATTCCCAATACCCCCAATGGCGCACCCTTTACTCACGTTGCCGTGCATGTGAGTTTGTTGGCCAATATAGAACTTTCGCTGAAGTAGTCCACGCGCAAGCGAATGGTAACACAACACGATCAACAACGCGTGAGAAATGCAGCATAGGCAATATTGACGTGCACACATATCTCATCGATTGCGAAATATTTGATGGTGGTGGGATCTGCAACGTTAACATAAGTAACGTAGAGTTAAAGGTTTCATGGGAAGAAGTAATTATGTTTAGAGTCAGTTATGATAGGGAGTGCCACCAGTGCACAATAAATTTGTCTTGCGAATTTCAATTGAATTCTTGTGTTTGATTTAACCATTGGCGAACTGTTGGTTCGCCACAACTTTAATTTTTTAAAGGTTCCTATCCTGGGAACCGTAAGTTATATATTCCGTATCTTGTACTGTATTTTATTATTGAATTGTATTGTATCGAATTATCCCCTAGAATGCATAGTAATGCATTGTATTTACCTTTAAATTCCCTATTGGGTCTCCTCATAGACGTGTGGCAGCCTCCACCGCGCAAATCCACCAGATGGAATTCGCCGCAACTACATAGTAGCGATTCGGCAGGATCTCTACCTGTAAAAAAACCTACACATTTTGTATCAGTAAAAAAAAAGGAATTGTCATTGTTAAAAACAAAACCCTAAATTTCGCATCTTGTGATTTCGATTATTATCATTTTGGCACAGTACAGCAGTTGCTAATTTTTATGATATTGTTAAAAAAAAGTCGCTTGTGTAGGCAAATCAAACTCTCTGACTATTCCTGAGTTTGTAACATAATCATTATACTTTTTTCTGAAAGCCCATCGCCAAACGCGCGTGAACACAACCAAAGTAAATATTTAGCCGCCCGCGGATTAAGTTTGGTTTTGATTTTCGAGTAGAGACAAATCAGTGCAAGTATATTTCACTTAATAAACTCGCTCGTTGAATTTTTAAATATCTATATCTATAAATAAAGTTGCAGCACATATTGTGTGAAGTTGAGCTTCGTGAGCAAAACTAAAACAATTTCAATACTTAGAAGAGTAATTGTATAAGGAATAAAGTTTATAAAGTTAAGCGCAATACGCCATAATTAGTGAAACGAGCTGGTCGATTCGTGCATAACCCACTCAAGGTTTTTACATTGAATTAGATGCAAATATATCTGTGAACATTAAAAATTGAAAGAAACCCAATTGTTTCATTCGACTATATATATATACTCGTATTGCCCAATTTCATCAAGTCACCTTTGCGGTTGCATCCTTATTGTAAGGTGACTGCGGTTATAAATTCTCCCCAGGAGCGCCATTTCCGTCGTCTTGAAGACAAGAGTTTGCCGCAGACATCAGTGCAGGTATCACCGTGTAGAGAGTGAAGCAGCGACAGCCAGCACAACATAACCAACCCTCCAGCGCATCATATCACCAGCAATCCGGAAGGCCATTAGCAGCCCTACTAATACTGATTTTCCAATACAAACCAGTGAGTACCAGCCTCTTACTTAACTAATCTTTGTTTTCTGTGTATGATATTCTGTGTTCTGCACTGAAATTTTAAATTAGTCGACAAGGTGCATTCATAAGTGTAAGTGTTAGACTATGTTTGTGCATTTATGGTTTTTATAGAATAATGTATTTTTTACAGCTCTGAAGATAATTTCTAATTGAAATCGAAATATCGAAAAAATAAATAAATTCAACATATATGGTATAATTAATTGCATTTTTATTACTAATATATATGTGTGGCCTAGAGCTCGGAAATTCTTCTTGAAAAAACTTTTTCTATTAATTATAAACAAATAGAGTAATATTTGTTAACAAAAATAGGCCTATGCACTGCGGCTGATCCATACGAATCGATTCATATAACTTTTATATGATTTTACGTACGCTAACTATGGGAAACAGCCAGTCAATTGATTGTATGGAAATTTTGTTAGCGTATTAATATATAAATTATAACGTTGAATTGGAAAACACTAAAATTTTTGAAAATGGGTGTGACACCGCCCCTTTTATGACTAATCAATTTTCTATGTTTCGGGAGCCATAACTCGAAGAAAAATTAACGGATCGTAATAAAATTTGGTACAAAAATTTTCCCTATAGTAGAAAATATTTCTTGTAAAAATGTACGGGATCAGTTAAAGACCACGGCAACTTAGATGTAAAACAAGTTTAAAAGGGTCGTAGACTAGAATAATAAGCTAAAGCTTAACAAAAAATAATTTGGTTCAATGATTTTTCACTTATCAAGTTTTATTGTAAGAGGAAGTGGGGAGACATTTTTTTTAAACGGGCGGTGCCACGTGTTATGTAGAAAAGTAATTTATCTGAAATGAAATGTGCAATTGAAGCTCACGCTGAGTATATAATGTTCGGTTACACCCGAACTTAGACGCCTTTACTTGTTAATCCTAGTATCGGTTTTTCACTTTAATGCAATTTCCTTTTCTTTCGTCTGTTTTTTTTTTTTTTTGAAATTTCTCCTTATTTCATTTCTTTCAGACTCTTCTTTATTTCTATGACAGGACAGGCGACCGTTGCAATGGCAACAACGCTCGGACAAGTCCGATGCGATTTGTTCCAATCAATACGAGGGGGATACTCAGCTTACCATAGGAGTTCGGAGTTCCTTATAGGAGCTGCAACGCTTGCGTAAGTGGGATCCTATGGTAAAGCTAGTATGATAAGTGGTAGACGTTTTCGGTTCCTGACCACTATTCTGGCTGCCGTGCAAACAGTCCAGCACAGTTTGCTCATGAGGTTTACAGTACGCCTGCGCAACAGGCAATTCAACAGAGTATGGCAGCCAAGCTTAAGGCCAAGGACTGTCGCCTTGATGTGCCATACTCGACTGACATGACTTGTAGGAGAGACGCAGCTGACTTGGACTTAGACAAATCACGGACGAACAGCTCACATCCATTACTACCTTGCCGAGGTGCAACACCAACACACACCAAGCGTATTAGTAAATAAAGAGAAAAAAATTATAAAGCAACAACAACATCAAAAAAATAAAAAAATAAAAACAAGTAGGGAAGTCTAAGTTCGGGTGAAACCGAACATTACATACCCAGCTGTACACTTGAATTGCTGTTGTTGTTTGTTTTGTGTGTTTAATAGTGTTACAAGGCTACGCAATAATACATATACATATGGTTCTATTCTGAACTAATTTTTCTTCGAGTTATGGCTCCCGAAACATAGAAATTTGCTTATTCATAAAAGGAGCGGTGCCACGGCCATTTTTTAAAATTTTAAGTTTTTCCTATTTATTGTTATAAATCCACATGGGAAATGAAATACTATTGATATAAAGCTCTTTTTTGTAAATATACAGCTTATTTTATTCGTCCACGACCCTTTTAAAAATCTTTTATATAAAAGTGGGCGTGGTCCTTAACCGATTTCGTGGCTGGCACAAATCCTTGGACTGAACGCTCCCAGAGGGTGCCGGCTGGTAATATCTAAAACAGTTTCCCCTTCCAGGGGAGTGCTAGCTAAGTTTAGGAATCATTTCCATTGGTGCCCCTTCTCCTTAATAGCTCAGACATATGGAAATGGTTTTTAAACGTGGGCTCAAGGTGGGAACTGGACCACGCCCAGTTGAAAAGGTGGTCCACCCCTAATCCAGGGTGTTATGCGATTCCGTGCCCATTGGATGGTTTGCAGTCAGGGGCATCCGACTGTATTCTTACGGAGCCTCCCTGATACCGGTCCACCTCCGGGAGAAACGGCGACTTGCTGCGGTATGGGGCTCTACCGCATTGTTTCCCCTATCCCTTTGCTTTCAGACCGCTGAACGGTCTCACCTTAGTAGGCAGCTGACAAACCAGTTAACAATGAACAACAAAAAACCTTGCCTCGGATTCCTGCACGGGTAAAGATGCCGCCCTTGGACTAGGCATTAAAAAAGTCCACAATCCGTCGGGAACCGCACAAACGGCGTCGACCACGCTTTCACGGCAAGAAACAAGTCTTCGGCCACCTGTGCAAGCTAGCGGAAGGACTAAACCCCTTGAGGGCAAACCCAATCCCGCGGCTGCCGGCAAAGCTAGCCCAAAAGAGGGAAAGCAACGTCCGACTGAGCAAGCACAGGAGGCCCGTCCCACGCCAGTACCGGGAACCTCTTGTCAGCAGGTGGGTGGTAACAGCACTAAGTCCTTAACGAACAAAAGTACTGTCTCCACCACTGAAACGCTACCTCGCAAGACGGCTAAACCCCTTGAGGGTTCCAAGGCAAATAAGCGAACCCCGATTTCGGTCCGCAACCAGCGGAACATTCGCAGTGCCGTCAAAATCGTAGAAAAACTTGGTAGCTCTCCCAGCGACAAGTTGACGGCGGAGCAAAAAAGTTCTCCGGCCTGGGCCAGGAAGATTATTGCTGCCAAGAAGAGCAGCAACAACAACTCCATCCCCCAAGGTACTGCGACTACCTCTTCCTCTTCTGCAACCAAATAACTTTCTGACCCGAAGATGCCGGCTTTAAGAGACAAAGGTCTATGGGAAATGCCTCGAGCGATCCCAAAAGGCACAGGCCTTCGGTCTCTACTCCCCTGCTCTTACCAAAACCTTCAGCGGGGCAGCTAAGGCCAACTTTACGCTGGCGGTTTTGAACCGCGGTCACCCGGATGGGAAGATAACGCCGGATAACTGGAAGGATGTCCTAAACGGCCCTATCAAGATCTTTAAGGATATCATGACCAAGTATCCGAGACCGTCTCCCAATATCCGTGATGCCGGCTGGTACCAGGGTAGGGTTAAACTTATTTCCTACGCCGACGAACGCTCGTGCGAGCTCTACAAACTCGTCATAGCTTCGCTAGGACAGCTGTGGCCTGGGGCCAAGTTGGATGCGGTCAGTTTGGAACAAATTCCGAACAGACCGAGAGCTTGGGCCTTGGTCCCAGACGGCATAGCGGATCCTGGCGAGATCTTGGATACCATCGCGGAGTCGAATAAGGGGCTACCTTCGAGCGATTGGAGGATAGTCCGGGTCGGCGAGACAAGGGCGAAGCAGCGTTATGTTGGCTTCATCATAAACGAGGCTTCTCTCCCTTGGCTTGACGAATGTGGAGGAGTTTTAAGCTACGGCTTCTACTACATCACGTTGAAAATTCGAAGGGATGGTACGAAGGAGGAAACACCGGACCATGGTGAGCCTGTACCTCAGGGCGAGGAGTTAGACAGAAACACCCCGAGTCGATCTGCTGCCCATGGCCCTGGGGAAGGAACCGCCACTGCGCCGGAGGATCTGGTGATTGGGGATACCGCCTCGAGCGAACCCGAAATCGCCACAACGAATCTCAGGAACCCATTCAACACGTTGAGTGGACATGGGGCCGATATCGAACTGGCACAAAGCACTCCGGATGCCGAGAGCGATACACTCTCGGTATCTGAGTTTGCGGGCCAGTTCTTTACTGGCATGGACGAGCAGCTTCCCCTGGAATCCGACCCGTGGGATGCCGAATTCGACGATACTACCGTAGAGGAGGCATCCGACGATGCGGATCAGCAGAGGATGGCCTTCGATGCCGCAAACGACTTTTAACGGGCGCGCAGGTACTGCAGATAAACCTGCACCACTCTAAGGCAGCCTCGGCTGCCCTAATCTTATGCCTCAGCATAACGTATGAGGACGTCGTTCAAGTCCAGGAGCCTTGAGTCGTTGGCAGCAATGTCTGTGGACTCTTTTCTAAGGACTATCAGCTGGTGACACCGCCCGTGACAGGTATAATCAGATCTTGTATTCTAATAAAGAAAACTCTAATATTTATTCTACTATCTCTTTTTAGCGACGAGGACTTTACCTGTATTAGCCTAGAGGTACAGGATCAAACACTCTGGCTGATGTCCACCTATGTTGCGCAGGGCCGGCTTTGCAAAGCGGTACGGGAGGTCCACAGTAAAGGGTTCCCGATAATAATTGGGGCCGATGCCAATGCAAATCACACCGCTTGGGGCTCTACGGACATTAACACTACGGGTGAGTCTCTTTGTGATTCTATTATTATTAACAATCTAAGTATATGCAACTCTGGAGACAAACCAATTTTCACCATCTGAAATACAAACCAACTTTCATCACCTCAAATAGGAAGGAGGTTCTAGATATTACTCTAGTTTCACGGCCATTCTCCGACCTTGTCAAAAACTGGAGAGTTTCCAACGAAAACTCCTACTCTGATCATATGTATATCACTTTTACTCTGCTTTTGCATACACCGCCTAGGGTGGCTTACAGGAATAGGAGTCGTACGGACTGGAACCTTTATAAAAAAGTCCTATCCTCTACTCTCCTAAAAAACGCTTCTGACGGTAGGTCGAGCCTGCCGCTAACAACTGATGAAGCGAAAAATTCTAGAACGATTGCTGCACGCCTAACCTTTTTCGTTAATTTTTCTTCAAAGCATTCCTTTTATTAAAGGCAACCTCTCTGCCGAATTTTGTTACGATAGGTTTAACGATTTTTGATTTATGATTAATAATATTTGTAAAATTGATTGTATCACAAGTGGGCGGTGCCACGCCCATTTAAATTTTTTTTTATATATTTATGAACGGTTTCAATATAAGTCCACACGCAAAATTTCAACATTACTAAATAATCAGGTTTTTTGAGTTTTCCAAAATGTTATATACCTAAAAAGTGGGCGTGGTTATCATCCGATTTCGCTCATTTTCAATACCTATCTATTCTGGGTCCAGATAAGCTCGTGTACCAAATTTGGTGAAGATATCTCAATATATACTCAAGTTATCCTGTTAACGGACAGACGGACGGATGGACAGACGGACGGACGGAAATGGCTCAATCAAATTTTTTTTCGATAATGATGATTTTGATATATGTAAGTCTATATCTATCTCGATCCCTTTATACCTGTACAACAAACCGTCATCCAATCAAAGTTCTAATACCCTGTGTACAAGTACAGCTGGGTATAAAAAACACAAGAGGAGAATTATACATAGTTAAAAGCACAAAACATCAACATATTCCTATAACATTCACGTTTACTCTTTGAAGTACATTCTTTTGGAATTTTTTTTACTTATTTTTTAAGTTAACCTTTTTGAGAAAATCGCCAATGAATACATTCAAAACTGCTCCCGAAACTCCCGCGGAATTGAAGGATAGTATAAACATGAAATTACAATCGCAACGGTATAGCTGTTCTGGAGGACAAGTAATTTGATGGCACTTGGTTAGAAAAAATCCCACTTTGTTATGGAAACGCATCTAAAATGGAGCAACAAGGAAGGCAGTCTGCATGATCTAGGGGTGCACTGTGGCTAGTCATTTCGGCTGGAGTTCTTGCCAACCCTGCTGTCCTGCGCCATAAACAGAAAAATTCCTATCATGCCTATTCAAAACAAACTGTCCGGCAGAACTGGATGCCACGGACAGACCGTTAAACATTCAAAATTTAAAATTTAAAAAAGAAATTCAAAAAAAATTTAACGTAAAAAAATTAAGCGAACCGGCAATGACCGGTAACTAACTTGCTGAAACAAAGGAAAACTAAAACGGCTGAAAATAAAAATAAAAAGGCCGAATATACATAGGTGCGCCGCGGGTGTTGTTGCGACGCCCGGTGCTTAACCCCACCCTCAATAACCATGGCCACCGACGCACCTAAATTTTCGGTGGCCCCTAACCTGAATACCCTATGTGCCTTCTAAATGAGAAGAACCACCTGCATTCCCATTTTACAAAAATTTATTGACAATTCACTTTAAAAGAAAGGAATCGTAAATTACAAAATACTTTGTACACTACATGTATGAAACAAATTTTACTTTTTTCTTTACCTTTGTTTGATATTCATTTTTGATATATAAAAAAAAAGTATTAACTCCCCGCTAAAAGGAGCTTTAAATGATTAAATAGGAAATGCAAATTTAAGCATAAGCTTTGGAGGTAAGTGTGTTTATAAACCTTAGATATATGTAATTAAGTGGTATGTTAGCTACATTTTTATCGTATTTTATTTTACTTTATTCTATTTTATTTCATTTTTGGTATAGTTAGTTTAATTTTTATCGTATTTAATTTAATTTAATTTTATTTTTATTATTATTGCATATCTACACTATAATAAATCTCAAGAAAATCGTGTCTGTACATCCAAGATTTCTAAAAAAAAATGAGTGTACTTGAAGTTTGAAATGTCGTAGAATCCATCGGCACCACTTTTTTCTGTTTGTCTGTATGATATCAATAATCTCGGAAACTAACGATTGGATTTTTATGAGACCTTCACAGATGGATAGCCTGTAATCCAGAAGGGAATCTAGAACTTATTTCATTAAAATCGCGTGAGAAACAAAAAAGATATAGTTGTTTAAGCTATAATTAAGCTACTTTTAATGATTTTTTTTTTTTGAAAAAGGAAGAAAAATGCACTTAGTTTCCAAACAAATATCAAAGAATGCCTTTGCAAAGTTTTTTTTTCAATTTCATATAAATTAAAAATCAAATTCATGAATAGGTACAGTGGCGTACCAAAAAAAAGTTATTTCACGCTGCCATATTACGATAATCGGTTAAAATGAGGTTACCTAAAACCTCTAAATATGCGTACAATATGGGAAACAATAGAGGAAGATCACAGGTTTCATTTGAATTTTGTGATATTTAGATAAATTAATCGATAACTCAGTTATCGGTCAAAATGTATTTGCTCCAAAATCTATAAATTTACCGACAATCTATCTTTTTTTTTTTTTTTTTTTTTTTTTTTTTTTTTTGCGGGGAGGCTGAAAAATGCCTAATGCACCATAATTGCAGCAACCGTGTGTCCGTAGACTAAAAAACAGCCCCGTTCTGGAACCGTCGCCCACCCCGGCACCCCTTTCGCATTACTTCAGGGTGGCGTTCCATATTTCTCATTTTTTAAGAGCCTACTGTTGTCCCTGCGTCCAGGTTCCCTCTATTTGCTCTGAGTGTCCATTTAATCGCCACTGCTTCGCATGCGCATTTCTCTGCGCTCCCTCTCAGCATTCATCAGGCGTGTCATTACTATAAATGCCATTTTGCTCACTGCAGTCCAGCATTCTTTCCTGCTGCACATATGTGAAACTAAATTTCTCGTGGTAGGTTCCTCCCCAAAGACTCCATGCAAGGTGAGTCTTTCTTCGTGGAAACGGGGGCAGTAGAACAGGACGTGTTCTGCGTTTCTAACTCTGTGGTACACATTGGGCAATGAGGATCTTCCTCTATCCTACGCTTCCATAAATACTCTTTGAAACCGCCATGTCCACTCATTATCTGCGTGAGATGGTAGTTCAGTTCGCCGTGCTTCCGCTCATTCCATTGAGCTACGTTCCAAACTAGTGTGAAAGTCCAACGCCCTTTACTCGAGGCCTCCCACCGTTCTTGCCACTTAGCTATTGTTTGTGTCCTTGCTCTTTTCTTGTCTTCTTCAGATGGTCGCTCGATATTAGTGTTATACAGATCGGCCATTTCGCTTGCCAGTAAGTCCACTGGGATTTTCCGGGTTAGAACCAGGATCGCGTCGTCGGACACCGTCCGATAAGCACTTGCTATTCTTAAAGAAGCAAGTCGGTACGCTGCTAATATATATTTTTGATGGGTCTGTTTAGATCCATACCACACTGGTGCTGCATATAGTATTATTGAGCTGGTTACTGTGGACAATAGCTGACGTATAGCTTCGCTCGGACCACCAATGTTAGGCATTATTCGCATAAGTGATCCATTAACTTTGGTAATTTTCTCCCCCACCGCTCTGAAGTGCTCTTTGAAAGTTAACTTAGAGTCAATGTGCACTCCTAAGTATTTTAAGGAATCCTTTGAGGTGATTTGATGATTCCCGACAGTTAAGACTAACTCGTTCGCCGACCGTTTGGAGCTTACTAATACCACTTCCGTCTTTTGGCTAGCCAAGTCTAGTCCTGTATTGGTCAGCCATTCCTTTATTCTTGCTACGGCGTCATTACATAATGCTTGAAGCAGGTCCAGTTTCTTGGCCACTACTACCACTGCAATATCATCAGCATATCCCACAATTTGCGTGTTTTCTGGTAGATCAATCTTTAGCACCTCGTCATACATTACATTCCAAAGCGTTGGACCGAGAACAGATCCCTGTGGGACGCCTCCTGTGATTTTGTACTATTTAGCTCCTTGATCCGTGTCAAAAAGAAGTACTCTGTCTTTAAGATAGCTACCTATAATTCTGCGTAAGTAAGCTGGAGTGCCGAAGCTTTGCAGCGCTGCCATTATCTGCATCCAGTTCGTAGTGTTAAAAGCATTCTTGATGTCCAACATAATCAGTGCACAGAACTTCCTTTTATTTTGGCCTCCAGAGGTAGCTTCTCTAGCTATATTAACGACTGTTTGTATTGCATCTACGGTGGATCTTGATTTGCGAAATCCATATTGACTATTCGATAAGCCACCTGGTCCTTCTAGAGTCAGCTGTAGGCGCTCACTAATTATACGCTCGAAAATCTTCCCTAGGGAATCCAGCATACAAAGTGGCCTATATGAGTATGGTTGGTCCGGCTGTTTACCACGTTTCAGCAATAGGACAAGTCTTTGTCGTTTCCACGGGCGAGGGAACACGCCTTCTTGCATACAGGCATTAAAAAGATCAGTAAATAATGTAGCCCTAGTTGTAATCGCGGCTTTAAGGGCTATGTTTGGTACTTCGTCGGGTCCTGGGGATTTGTTATCAGCAACTCTTTTTGCAGCGTCCAGCACCTCTTGCTCTGTAATTTGCGGAATTTCCGTACTTTCTAGATCCTCGCTTGGATAAGTCCAGCGATCTTGCGCCGGGAAAAGTGTTTCAACAATAATATTCATCAGTATCGGGCACGTAGGTTGCTGTGATATCGGTCCTTTAACTTTGGCCATCACAGTTCTGTAGGCTGATCCCCAAGGATCTAGGTCGACATTATCCAGCAGTTCCCTAAAGCATAACTTCTTGCTCTTTTTTATGGCATTTTTAAGTGCCTTCCTTTGTGCGACATAGGTGCTGTTTAGCTCTGCATATCGTGGTGATGAGCGTGCCCTCTGCGCTATTCTTCGTGCTTTGTGGCATTTTCTACGCTCTTCCGCAATTTCGTCATTCCACCAATATACCGGAGTGCGCTGTGCTTTTCCGCGACTTCTGGGCATGGCAGCATCACATGCCATACATAGCAACTTAGTGATTTGAACCGACTGGTCTTCCGCATGCGATTCTCGTACTATGGCGTCCTTCCAGATAATGTCAAATATTTGTGGGTCGAAAAGGTGCTGTTTCCATTTCCTACTTTGTCGATGTCTTGCTGCTACCGTTCGTGGAGTTTCGAGCAGCTCTACGCTAATAGCTTTATGGTCGCTGTGTGTGTAGACGTTCCTTATGGACCATTTTTCTCGTCTTGCTATTTCGCTGCTAGCGAAGTTGAGATCTATAATGGATCGTCTGGTATCTGTATCGAAGGTATATTTCCCTGGTTCATTTAGGAGTTCTAGCCTCAAAGAAGTAAGACTTTCGAGGAGAACTCTCCCTCTTTCGTTGGTTCGTCTACTTCCCCACACAGATGACCATACATTGAAGTCTCCACACACTAAAAGCGGGTGTTTACCTCGTGCTTCAATGGTGATCCCGTATATCATGTCTTCGAACTCGGCGATGGTCATGCTCGGAGGGGCATAGCAACTGAAGACGTATATACCGTTGAGTTTTGCCCACGTGAATCCTGCTACCGTTGGCGTCATAATTTCCTGTGGGAGAAATTTCCCTGGTGCCCAAATTGAGGCTTTCCCTGCTGAATCTGAGAGCCAACCCTGCTCCTGGCGACTTTTGTATTGTTCAGAGAGTACCACTATGTCATATCCTCCTTCATAGACTGTTTGGGATAATAGCTCTTGGGCTGCCTCGCAATGGTTTAAATTGAGCTGCAATACCCTCATGAGACAGTCATTTTGCTGCCCTCTCGTTGTGGGCATTTTCGCAACTTGCAGCCTTATGACCTTCCTGGCCGCATTTCCTGCATAGGCTAGTCCTATCTACAGTCTTCTTACATTTCTGAGCTATATGCCCGTAGCCCCAGCATCTATAACAGCGTTTTTCTTGCTTGAGCTCTCTAATTCGGCAGGAAACCCATCCTACCCGGATTCTTTGCGTATTAAGAACCGCCTTGGCATCATCCGCTGTAAGGCTTATAAGTGCCGACTTCGTGCCACTGTACCCTGTGCGTATGCTTTTTATGGCAGCCACATCTGGAAGTTTGATGTTGCATTGCTGGTGGAGGGCGTTGCAAATCTCCTCGGGCGTAGTAAACTTATCGAGATCTCTGCACTGTAGCGTGACCATTTGGGACTTTGTTATAACTTTAGCCGAGTCCTTTAGTACCGCTTCAATTTCTGCTTGGTACGCGCTTGTTTTCCCATCTTGCGATTTTTTCAGCTCTAGTAACAGCTCTCCTTTCGCCGTTCTTCTAATCGTTTTGACGTCATCACCCAGGGATTTTAATTCGTCGCATCTTCTCACTTTACGCAATATGTCGGCGTACGTCGCATCCCCCGCCTTGGAAATGATGATTGCATCCGGCCTAGCCTTAAGTGATTTTTTCTTGCTCTTCTTTTTGGCTAACTGCCACTCTCCCGTCTTTTGGGCTGCAGTTTCCTCTTTCCGCTCCGTCTTCTCTTGCGTTTCTTGCCGTCGTTTGTGACCACCCACGTGCCCTGGTAAGACATATTTTAGAGTAGTAGTGGGTTTTACCACGTTGTTCTCCTTGGTCGACTACAAATTATTCCTCGGTCGCTTTCCTGGCGGTGATGGACTTCTATCCTTGGCGCATTCGCTTGCACGCAATTTATGTTCTAAATTCTTTACCTCTAGGGCCGAATCGATGTACAGCACTTTTATTACGGAGGCCAAGCGCTTGATTTCCGCGTGTATATTATTACGCCCTATGAAGAACTGCATCAAGTCCTCAATCGCCTTGCCTAGCTTGGTCATCTTTTTTTCTCCAGGGGGTTTTGCTGATTTAACGCAGCTGACGCCTGCTTAATTAGCTCACTTAATAATGGTGTGCCCGTTTGAGCCTTGCTGTCGGAGTTCTTTTTGCAAAGCTTCGGTGTAGCACCCGGCGACAACGCTCCTTGCTTGCTTTCGGCCTCCGGCCAATCTATCTATCTATCTATCTTCTATCTATCTATCTATCTATCTATCTATCTATCTATCTATCTATCTATACTATAATAAATCTCTAGAAAATCGTGTCTGTACATCCAAGATTTATAAAAAAAAAATTAGTATACTTGACGTTTGGAATGTCGTAGAATCCATCGGCACCACTTTTTTCTGTTTGTCTGTTTGTCTGTATGATATCGATTATCTCGGAAACTAACGAATGGATTTTTATGAGACTTTCACAGATGCATAGCCTGTAATCCAGAAGGGAATCTAGAACTTCTTTCATTAAAATCGCGTGAGAAACAAAAAAGATATAGTTGTTTAAGCTATAATTAAGCTACTTTTAAGGATTTTTTTTTTTTGAAAAACGAAGAAAAATGCACTTAGTTTCCAAACAAATATCAAAGAATGCCTTTGCAAAGTTTTTTTTCAATTTCATATAAATTAAAAAACAAATTCATGAATAGATACAGTGGCGTACCAAAAACAAATTATTTCACGCTGCCATATTACGATAATCGGTTAAAATGAGGTTACCTAAAACCTCTAAATATGCGTACAATATGGGCATCAAACAATAGAGGGAGATCACAAGTTTCATTTGAATTTTGTGATATTTAGATAAATTAATCGATAACTGAGTTATCGGTCAAAATGTATTTGCTCCAAAATCTATAAATTTACCTACAATCTATCTGTTTGTCTGTATGTCTGTTTGTCTGTATGATATCGATAATCTCAGAAACTAACGAATGGATTTTTATGAGACTTTCACAGATGGATAGCGTGTAATCCAAAAGGGAATCTAGAACTTATTTCATTAACATCGCGTGAGAAACAAAAAAGATATAGTTGTTTGAGCTATAATTAAGCTACTTTTAAGGATTTTTTTTTGAAAAACGAAGGAAAATGCACTTAGTTTTCAAACAAATATCAAAGAATGCCTTTGCAAAGTTTTTTTTTCAATTTCATATAAATTAAAAATCAAATTCATGAATAGATACAGTGGCGTACCAAAAAAAAATTTATTTCACGCTGCCATATTACGATAATCGGTTAAAATGAGGTTACCTAAAACCTCTAAATATGCGTACAATATGGGCATCAAACAATAGAGGAAGATCACAGGTTTCATTTGAATTTTGTGATATTTAGATAAATTAATCGATAACTGATTTATCGGTCAAAATGTATTTGCTCCAAAATCTATAAATTTACCTGCAATCTATCTATCTATCTATCTATCTCTCTTCTATCTATCTATACTATAATAAATCTCTAGAAAATCGTGTCTGTACATCCAAGATTTCTAAAAAAAAATGAGTGTACTTGACGTTTGGAATGTCGTAGAATCCGTCGGCACCACTTTTTTCTGTTTGTCTGTTTGTCGGTTTGTCTGTTTGTCTGTATGATATCGATAATCTTGGAAACTAACCAATGGATTTTTATGACACTTTCACAGATGGATAGCCTGTAATCCAGAAGGGAATCTAGAACTTATTTCATTAAAATCGCGTGAGAAACAAAAAAGATATAGTTGTTTAAGCTATAATTAAGCTACGTTTAAGGATTTTGTTTTTTTGAAAAACGAAAGAAAATGCACTTAGTTGCCAAACAAATATCAAGGAATGCCTTTGCAAAGTTTTTTTTCAATTTCATATAAATTAAAAATCAAATTCATGAATAGATACAGTGGCGTACCAAAAAAAATTGTTTCACGCTGCCATATTACGATAATCGGTTAAAATGAGGTTACCTAAAACCTCTAAATATGAGTACAATATGTGCATCCAACAATAGAGGAATGTCACAGGTTTCATTTGAATTTTGTGATATTTCGATAAATTAATCGATAACTGAGTTATCGGTCTAAATGTATTTGCTCCAAAATCTATAAATTTACCTACAATATGAAATACTTTTAACTAAGATTTTAAACCTTTTATACGCGTTAATCAGGGACTCAAACCTTTTGGTGCAATTCGATTTATCTATTCGCTGACAGGTGGCGCAAAGTTTTCGTGTGTACTGCGATGCTTTGGTAGGTGTGCGATTGGTTGTCGTACACATACACTAAATAAAATAAAAACAAGTAAGAACGGGACTGTCTTCGGCTGTGCCGAAGACTTCATACCTTTCATGAATGGGGCTGAACAATAATCTTATCCCGTTCGTAATCTCCGAATAATCGGATGTATAAGATAAGAAATATATAGTGAACAGATCTACATACCTTAACGATTTTTAAGATAAATATAAAATAAACAAGTAAGGAAGGTTAAGTTCGGGTGTAACCGAACATTACATACTCAGTTGAGAGCTATGGTGACAACATAAGGGAAAATAACCATGTAGGAAAATGAACCGAGGGAAACCCTGGACTGTGTATCAAATGAAAGGCGTTAAAGAGTATTTTATGAGGGAGTGGGCCATAGTTCTATAGGTGGATGCCATTTAGGGATATAGCCATAAAGGTGGATCAGGGTTGACTCTAGAATGCGTTTGTACGATATGGGTTTCAAATGAAAGGTGTTAATGAGTATTTTAAAAGGGAGTAATCCTTAGTTCCATAGGTGGACGCCATTTCGAGATATCGCCACAAAGGTGGACCAGGGGTGACCCTAGAATTTGTTTGTACAATATGGGTATCAAAAAAAAGGTGTTAATGAGCATTTTAAAAGGGAGTAATCCTTAGTTCCACCGTGGCCACCGTGGTGTGATGGGTAGCGTGCTCCGCCTATCACACCGTATGCCCTGGGTTCAACTCCCGGGCAAAGCAACATCAAAATTTTAGAAATAAGATTTTTCAATTAGAAGAAAATTTTTCTAAGCGGGGTCGCCCCTCGGCAGTGTTTGGCAAGCACTCCGGGTGTATTTCTGCCATGAAAAGCTCTCAGTGAAAACTCATCTGCTTTGCAGATGCCGTTCGGAGTCGGCATAAAACATGTAGGTCCCGTCCGGCCAATTTGTAGGGAAAATCAAGAGGAGCACGACGCAAATTGGAAGAGAAGCTCGGCCTTAGATCTCTTCGGAGGTTATCGCGCCTTACATTTATTTTATTTTTTAATCCTTAGTTCCATAGGTGCACGCCGTTTCGAGATATCGCCATAAGGTGACCAGGGGTGACCCTAGAATTTGTTTGTACAATATGGGCATCAAACGAAAGGCGTTAATGAGTATTTTAAAAGGGAGTGGGCCTTAGTTCTATAGGTGGACGCCGTTTCGAAATATCGCCCTAAAGGTGGACCAGGGGTGACTCTAGAATATGTTTGTACGATATGGGTATCAAATTAAAGGTATTAATAAGGGTTTTAAAAGGGAGTGGTGGTTGTTGTATAGGTGGTCGCCTTTTCGAGATATCGCCATAAAGGTGGACCAGGGGTGACTATAGAACGCGTTTGCACGATATGGGTATCAAATGAAAGGTGCTAATGAGTATTTTAAAAGGGAGTAATCCTTAGTTCCATATGTGGACGCCGTTTCGAGATATCGCCATAAAGGTGGAGCAGGGGTGACCCTAGAATTTGTTTGTACAATATGGGTATCAAAAGAAAGGTGTTCGATATATCGCCATAAAGGTGGACCAGTGGTAACCCTAGAATTTGTTTGTACAATATGGGTATCAAAAGAAAGGTGTTTATGAGTATTTTAAAAGGGAGTAATCCTTAGTTCCATATGTGGACGCCGTTTCGAGATATCGCCATAAAGGTGGAGCAGGGGTGACCCTAGAATTTGTTTGTACAATATGGGTATCAAAAGAAAGGTGTTAATGAGTATTTTAAAAGGGAGTGGGCCTTTGTTCTATAGGTGTTCGCCTTTTCGAGATATCGCCATAAAGGTGGACCAGGGGTGACTTTAGAATATGTTTTTACGATATGGGTATCAAATGAAAGGTGCTAATAAGTATTTTAAAAGGGCGTGGGGCTTAGTTCTATAGGTGGACGCCTTTTCGAGATATCGCCATAAAGGTGGACCAGGGGTGACTCTAGAATGAGTTGGTACGATATGGGTATCAAATTAAAGGTATTAATGAGAGTTTTAAAAGGGAGTGGTGTGAAGGCGTTTTCCAGATATAGACCAAAATGTGGACCAGGGTGACCCAGAACATCATCTATTGGATACAGCTAATTTATTTATATATGTAATACCTGCCAAGATTTTAAGGGTTTTTTATTTCGCCCTGTAGATAATATGGTAGGTGTCACAACCATTTTATAAAGTTTTTTTTAAAGTTATATTTCGCGTCAATAAAACAATCCAATTACCTTACCATGTTTCATGCTTTTTTCGTATTTGGTATAGAATTATGGGATTTTTTCATTTTTCGTAATTTTCGATATCGAAAAAGTGGGCGTGGTCATAGTCGGATTTCGTTCATTTTTCATACCAAGATAAAGTGAGTTCAAGTAAGCACGTGAACTAAGTTCATTAAAGATATGTCGATTTTTGCCCAAGTTATCGTGTTAACGGCCATGCGGAAGGACAGACGGACGCCTGTGTATAAAAACTGGGCGTGGCATTAACCGATTTCGCCCATTTTCACAGAAAACAGTTAATGTCATAAAATCTATGCCCCTACCAAATTTCAAAAGGATTGGTTAATTTTTGTTCGACTCATGGCGTTAAAAGTATCCTAGACAAATTAAATGAAAAAGGGCGGAGCCACGCCCATTTTGAAATTTTCTTTTATTTTTGTATTTTGTTGCACCATATCATTACTAGAGTTGAATGTTGACATAATTTACTTATATACTGTAAAGATATTAAATTTTTTGTTAAAATTTTACTTTAAAAAAAGTTTTTTTTTTAAAAGTGGGCGTGTTCCTTCTCCGATTTTGCTAATTTTTATTAGGCGTACATATAGTAATAGAAGTAACGTTCCTGCCAAATTTCATCAAGATATCTTCAACGACTGCCAAATTACAGCTTGCAAAACTTTTAAATTACCTTCTTTTAAAAGTGGGCGGTGCCACGCCCATTGTCCAAAATTTTACTAATTTTCTATTCTACGTCATAAGTTCAACTCATCTACCAAGTTTCGTCGCTTTAGCTGTCTTTTGTAATGAATTATCGCACTTTTTCGGTTTTTCGAAATTTTCGATATCGAAAAAGTGGGCGTGGTTATAGTCCGATATCGTTCATTTTAAATAGCGATCTGAGATGTGTACTCAGGAACCTGCATACCAAATTTCATCAAGATACCTCAAAATTTACTCAAGTTATCGTGTTAACGGACGGACGGACGGACGGACGGACGGACGGACATGGCTCAATCAAATTTTTTTTCGATCCTGATTATTTTGATATATGGAAGTCTATATCTATCTCGATTCCTTTATATATGTACAACCAACCGTTATCCAATCAAACTTAATATACTCTGTGAGCTCTGCTCAACTGAGTATAAAAACGGGTAGGTACTTTGTGTGAGGATGCAAAGTTTCAGGTTTTTTGTGGTCTGCGTGTAAAAACTATGACTACGAATCACGTATTTCAAAAATATATGACGAAAACGTAACTATTTGATGAAATTTGATGAATTTTGAAGATTCTAGCCGTAAAAAAGGGGTCAAAATGACAGTTTATATGAAGTATATAATATATATACGACCGATCTCTATGATTTTTTCAGACAACAATATATGCTATATACGTAAGCATTTTGTGAAATTTGAAGCTTCTAACTGTTAAAACGGGGCAGAAATTGCGCAAAGTTTCTTATCTGAACAATCGGTTGTATGAGATATATACTATGTGTACCACCGATCTCAATGATTTTTTCATTCATTGATTTGAAGCTTCTAGCAGTTAAAATGGGGCCGAAATCGTAAAAAAAATATATATATACTATATATATATACTATATATACCATCATATATATATTATATATATCACCGATCTCTATGATTTTTTGACACAACAATACATACTATATACGTAAGCAATCGGTGAAATTTGAAGCTTCTAACTGTTAAAACGGGGCAGAAATTGCACAAAGTTTCTTATCTGAACAATCGGTTGTATGAGATATATACTATGTATATCACCGATCTCAATGATTTTTTCAGACATCAATATATGCTATACGCGTAAGCAGTTGGTGAAATTTGAAGCTTCTAGCTGTTAAAATGGGGTAGAAATTGCGAAAAGTTTCTTATCTGAACAATCGGTTGTATGAGATATATACTATATATAGAACCGATCTCTATGATTTTTTCAGACAACAATATATGCTATATACGTAAGCAATCAGTGAAATTTGAAGCTTATGGCTGTTAAAATGGGGTAGAAATTGCGACAAGTTTCTTATCTGAACAATCGGTTGTATGAGATATATACTATATATACAACCGATCTCTATGATTTTTTCAGACAACAATATATGCTATATTAGTATATATTCGGTGAAATTTGAAGCTTCTGGCTGTTAAAATGGGGCTAAAATTTGCGAAAATATATATATATATACTATATATATATACTATATATACCACCATATATATACTATATATACCACCGATCTTTATGATTTTTTCAGACAACAATATATGCTATATACGTAAGCATTCGCTGAAATTTGAAGCCTCTAGCTCTTAAAATAGGGCAGTAATTACGAAAAGTTCCTTATCTGAACAATCGGTTGTGGGGGATATATACTATATATACGACCGATCTCATAAATTTTTTCAGGCAACAATATGTTCAATATACGAAAGTATATGGTGAAGTTTGAAGCTTCAATCTGTTAAATTGGGTAAGATATTACAAAAATCCTCTTTTTCTGAAAAATCGGTTGTATGGAGGATATATGCTATAGTGGTCCGATCCGGTCGGTTCCGACAAATGTCTAATCGGACACCCAAATACACCTGCTCACCAAATTTTATCAAGATATCTCAAAAATTGAAGGACTAGTTTGCATACAAACAGACAGACGGACAGACGGACAGACGGACATGGCTAAAACAACTCAGCTCTTCAACCTGATTATTTCGGTATACTTAATGGTGGGTCTATCTATTTTCCTTTAAGGACTTACAATTTTCGGTTTCGTGACGAAATTAATATACCATTTCATTTTCATGAAAGGTATAAAAACAGGTAGGTACTTTGTGTGAGGATGCAAAGTTTCTGGTTTTTTGTGGTCTGCGTGTAAAAACTATGACTACGAATCACGTATTTCAAAAATATATGACGAAAACGTAACTATTTGATGAAATTTGATGAATTTTGAAGATTCTAGCCGTAAAAAAGGGGTCAAAATGACAGTTTATATGAAGTATATAATATATATACGACCGATCTCTATGATTTTTTCAGACAACAATATATGCTATATACGTAAGCATTTTGTGAAATTTGAAGGTTCTAACTGTTAAAACGGGGCAGAAATTGCGCAAAGTTTCTTATCTGAACAATCGGTTGTATAAGATATATACTATGTGTACCACCGATCTCAATGATTTTTTCAGACATCAATATATGCTATACACGTAAACAGTTGGTGAAATTTGAAGCTTCTAGCTGTTAAAATGGGGCCGAAATCGTAAAAAAAATATATATATACTATATATACCATCATATATATATTATCTATATCACCGATCTCTATGATTTTTTGACACAACAATACATACTATATACGTAAGCAATCGGTGAAATTTGAAGCTTATAACTGTTAAAATGGGGAAGAAATTGCGCAAAGTTTCTTATCTGAACAATCGGTTGTATGGGATATATACTATATATACCACCGGTATCTATGATTTTCTCAGACAACATTTGGTGAAATTTGAACATATCTAAACGATTTTTAAGATAAATATAAAATAAAAAATAGGTAGGTAATCTGTGTGAGGATGCAAAGCTTCACGTTTTTTGTGGTCTGCATGTAAAAACTATGGCTACGAATCACGTATTTCAAAAATATATGACGTAAACGTAACTATTTGATGAAATTTGATGAATCTTGAAGCTTCTAGCCGTAAAAAAGGGGTCAATATGACAGTTTATATGAAGTATATAATATATATACCACCGATCTCTATGATTTTTTCAAACAACAATATATGCTATATACGAAAGCATTTTGTGAAATTTGAAGCTTCTAACTGTTAAAACGGGGCAGAAATTGCACAAAGTTTCTTATCTGAACAATCGGTTGTATGAGATATATACTATGTATATCACCGATCTCAATGATTTTTTCAGACATCAATATATGCTATACACGTAAGCAGTTGGTGAAATTTGAAGCTTCTAGCTGTTAAAATGGGGTAGAAATTGTGAAAAGTTTCTTATCTGAACAATCGGTTTTATGAGATATATACTATATATAGAACCGATCTATATGATTTTTTCAGACAACAATATATGCTATATACGTAAGCAATCAGTGAAATTTGAAGCTTATAGCTGTTAAAATGGGGTAGAAATTGCGAAAAGTTTCTTATCTGAACAATCGGTTGTATGAGATATATACTATATATACAACCGATCTCTATGATTTTTTCAGACAACAATATATGCTATATACGTAAGCAATCGGTGAAATTTGAAGCTTATAGCTGTTAAAATGGAGTAGAAATTGCGAAAAGTTTCTTATCTGAACAATCGGTTGTATGAGATATATACTATATATACAACCGATCTCTATGATTTTTTCAGACAACAATATATGTTATATAAGTAAATATTCGGTGAAATTTGAAGCTTCTAGCTGTTAAAATGGGGCTAAAATTTGCGAAAATATATATATATATACTATATATATATACTATATATACCACCATATATATACTATATATACCACCGATCTTTATGATTTTTTCAGACAACAATATATGCTATATATGTAAGCATTCGCTGAAATTTGAAGCCTCTAGCTCTTAAAATAGGGCAGTAATTACGAAAAGTTCCTTATCTGAACAATCGGTTGTGGGGCATATATACTATATATATGACCGATCTCATAAATTTTTTCAGGCAACAATATGTTCAATATACGAAAGTATATGGTGAAGTTTGAAGCTTTAATCTGTTAAATTGGGTAAGATATTACAAAAATCCTCTTTTTCTGAAAAATCGGTTGTATGGAGGATATATGCTATAGTGGTCCGATCCGGTCGGTTCCGACAAATGTCTAATCGGACACCCAAATACACCTGCTCACCAAATTTTATCAAGATATCTCAAAAATTGAGGGACTAGTTTGCATACAAACAGACAGACGGACAGACGGACAGACGGACATGGCTAAAACAACTCAGCTCTTCAACCTGATTATTTCGGTATACTTAATGGTGGGTCTACCTATTTTCCTTTAAGGACTTACAATTTTCGGTTTCGTGACGAAATTAATATACCATTTCATTTTCATGAAAGGTATAAAAATAGGTAGGTAATCTGTGTGAGGATGCAAAGCTTCACGTTTTTTGTGGTCTGCATGTAAAAACTATGGCTACGAATCACGTATTTCAAAAATATATGACGTAAACGTAACTATTTGATGAAATTTGATGAATCTTGAAGCTTCTAGCCGTAAAAAAGGAGTCAATATGACAGTTTATATGAAGTATATAATATATATACCACCGATCTCTATGATTTTTTCAGACAACAATATATGCTATATACGAAAGCATTTTGTGAAATTTGAAGCTTCTAACTGTTAAAACGGGGCAGAAATTGCGCAAAGTTTCTTATCTGAACAATCGGTTGTATGAGATATATACTATGTATATCACCGATCTCAATGATTTTTTCAGACATCAATATATGCTATACACGTAAGCATTTGGTGAATTTGTAGCTTCTAGCTTTTAAAATGGGGCCGAAATCGCAAACAAAAATATATATATACTATATATACCATCATATATATATTATATATATCACCGATCTCTATGATTTTTTGACACAACAATATATACTATATACGTAAGCAATCGGTGAAATTTGAAGCTTATAGCTGTTAAAATGGGGTAGAAATTGCGAAAAGTTTCTTATCTGAACAATCGGTTGTATGAGATATATACTATATATACAACCGATCTCTATGATTTTTTCAGACAACAATATATGCTATATACGTAAGCAATTGGTGAAATTTGAAGCTTCTAGCTGTTAAAATGGGGTAGAAATTGCGAAAAGTTTCTTATCTGAACAATCGGTTTTATGAGATATATACTATATATAGAACCGATCTATATGATTTTTTCAGACAACAATATATGCTATATACGTAAGCAATCAGTGAAATTTGAAGCTTATAGCTGTTAAAATGGGGTAGAAATTGCGAAAAGTTTCTTATCTGAACAATCGGTTGTATGAGATATATACTATATATACAACCGATCTCTATGATTTTTTCAGACAACAATATATGCTATATACGTAAGCAATCGGTGAAATTTGAAGCTTATAGCTGTTAAAATGGAGTAGAAATTGCGAAAAGTTTCTTATCTGAACAATCGGTTGTATGAGATATATACTATATATACAACCGATCTCTATGATTTTTTCAGACAACAATATATGTTATATAAGTAAATATTCGGTGAAATTTGAAGCTTCTAGCTGTTAAAATGGGGCTAAAATTTGCGAAAATATATATATATATACTATATATATATACTATATATACCACCATATATATACTATATATACCACCGATCTTTATGATTTTTTCAGACAACAATATATGCTATATATGTAAGCATTCGCTGAAATTTGAAGCCTCTAGCTCTTAAAATAGGGCAGTAATTACGAAAAGTTCCTTATCTGAACAATCGGTTGTGGGGCATATATACTATATATACGACCGATCTCATAAATTTTTTCAGGCAACAATATGTTCAATATACGAAAGTATATGGTGAAGTTTGAAGCTTCAATCTGTTAAATTGGGTAAGATATTACAAAAATCCTCTTTTTCTGAAAAATCGGTTGTATGGAGGATATATGCTATAGTGGTCCGATCCGGTCGGTTCCGACAAATGTCTAATCGGACACCCAAATACACCTGCTCACCAAATTTTATCAAGATATCTCAAAAATTGAGGGACTAGTTTGCATACAAACAGACAGACGGACAGACGGACAGACGGACATGGCTAAAACAACTCAGCTCTTCAACCTGATTATTTCGGTATACTTAATGGTGGGTCTACCTATTTTCCTTTAAGGACTTACAATTTTCGGTTTCGTGACGAAATTAATATACCATTTCATTTTCATGAAAGGTATAAAAATAGGTAGGTAATCTGTGTGAGGATGCAAAGCTTCACGTTTTTGTGGTCTGCATGTAAAAACTATGGCTACGAATCACGTATTTCAAAAATATATGACGTAAACGTAACTATTTGATGAAATTTGATGAATCTTGAAGCTTCTAGCCGTAAAAAAGGAGTCAATATGACAGTTTATATGAAGTATATAATATATATACCACCGATCTCTATGATTTTTTCAGACAACAATATATGCTATATACGAAAGCATTTTGTGAAATTTGAAGCTTCTAACTGTTAAAACGGGGCAGAAATTGCGCAAAGTTTCTTATCTGAACAATCGGTTGTATGAGATATATACTATGTATATCACCGATCTCAATGATTTTTTCAGACATCAATATATGCTATACACGTAAGCATTTGGTGAATTTGTAGCTTCTAGCTTTTAAAATGGGGCCGAAATCGCAAACAAAAATATATATATACTATATATACCATCATATATATATTATATATATCACCGATCTCTATGATTTTTTGACACAACAATATATACTATATACGTAAGCAATCGGTGAAATTTGAAGCTTATAGCTGTTAAAATGGGGTAGAAATTGCGAAAAGTTTCTTATCTGAACAATCGGTTGTATGAGATATATACTATATATACAACCGATCTCTATGATTTTTTCAGACAACAATATATGCTATATACGTAAGCAATTGGTGAAATTTGAAGCTTCTAGCTGTTAAAATGGGGTAGAAATTGCGAAAAGTTTCTTATCTGAACAATCGGTTTTATGAGATATATACTATATATAGAACCGATCTATATGATTTTTTCAGACAACAATATATGCTATATACGTAAGCAATCAGTGAAATTTGAAGCTTATAGCTGTTAAAATGGGGTAGAAATTGCGAAAAGTTTCTTATCTGAACAATCGGTTGTATGAGATATATACTATATATACAACCGATCTCTATGATTTTTTCAGACAACAATATATGCTATATACGTAAGCAATCGGTGAAATTTGAAGCTTATAGCTGTTAAAATGGAGTAGAAATTGCGAAAAGTTTCTTATCTGAAAAATCGGTTGTATGAGATATATACTATATATACAACCGATCTCTATGATTTTTTCAGACAATAATATAAGTTATATAAGTAAATATTCGGTGAAATTTGAAGCTTCTAGCTGTTAAAATGGGGCTAAAATTTGCGAAAATATATATATATATACTATATATATATACTATATATACCACCATATATATACTATATATACCACCGATCTTTATGATTTTTTCAGACAACAATATATGCTATATATGTAAGCATTCGCTGAAATGTGAAGCCTCTAGCTCTTAAAATAGGGCAGTAATTACGAAAAGTTCCTTATCTGAACAATCGGTTGTGGGGCATATATACTATATATACGACCGATCTCATAAATTTTTTCAGGCAACAATATGTTCAATATACGAAAGTATATGGTGAAGTTTGAAGCTTCAATCTGTTAAATTGGGTAAGATATTACAAAAATCCTCTTTTTCTGAAAAATCGGTTGTATGGAGGATATATGCTATAGTGGTCCGATCCTGTCGGTTCCGACAAATGTCTAATCGGACACCCAAATACACCTGCTCACCAAATTTTATCAAGATATCTCAAAAATTGAGGGACTAGTTTGCATACAAACAGACAGACGGACAGACGGACAGACGGACATGGCTAAAACAACTCAGCTCCTCAACCTGATTATTTCGGTATACTTAATGGTGGGTCTACCTATTTTCCTTTAAGGACTTACAATTTTCGGTTTCGTGACGAAATTAATATACCATTTCATTTTCATGAAAGGTATAAAAATAGGTAGGTAATCTGTGTGAGGATGCAAAGCTTCACGTTTTTTGTGGTCTGCATGTAAAAACTATGGCTACGAATCACGTATTTCAAAAATATATGACGTAAACGTAACTATTTGATGAAATTTGATGAATCTTGAAGCTTCTAGCCGTAAAAAAGGAGTCAATATGACAGTTTATATGAAGTATATAATATATATACCACCGATCTCTATGATTTTTTCAGACAACAATATATGCTATATACGAAAGCATTTTGTGAAATTTGAAGCTTCTAACTGTTAAAACGGGGCAGAAATTGCGCAAAGTTTCTTATCTGAACAATCGGTTGTATGAGATATATACTATGTATATCACCGATCTCAATGATTTTTTCAGACATCAATATATGCTATACACGTAAGCATTTGGTGAATTTGTAGCTTCTAGCTTTTAAAATGGGGCCGAAATCGCAAACAAAAATATATATATACTATATATACCATCATATATATATTATATATATCACCGATCTCTATGATTTTTTGACACAACAATATATACTATATACGTAAGCAATCGGTGAAATTTGAAGCTTATAGCTGTTAAAATGGGGTAGAAATTGCGAAAAGTTTCTTATCTGAACAATCGGTTGTATGAGATATATACCAGGCATGCTTAACGAACGAAACGATATCATTTCGTTACGATAATCAACGCTAATAAACGAAACGAAGTCACGTTAACGTTAATTTGACGATCTTAACGTTGATTATCGTAACGAAATGATATCGTTTCGTTCGTTAAGCATGCCTGATATATACTATATATACAACCGATCTCTATGATTTTTTCAGACAACAATATATGCTATATACGTAAGCAATTGGTGAAATTTGAAGCTTATAGCTGTTAAAATGGGGTAGAAATTGCGAAAAGTTTCTTATCTGAACAATCGGTTGTATGAGATATATACTATATATAGAACCGATCTCTATGATTTTTTCAGACAACAGTATATGCTATATACGTAAGCAATCAGTGAAATTTGAAGCTTATGGCTGTTAAAATGGGGTAGAAATTGCGACAAGTTTCTTATCTGAACAATCGGTTGTATGAGATATATACTATATATACAACCGATCTCTATGATTTTTTCAGACAACAATGTATGCTATATACGTAAGCAATCGGTGAAATTTGAAGCTTATAGCTGTTGTAATGGGGTAGAAATTGCGAAAAGTTTCTTATCTGAACAATCGGTTGTATGAGATATATACTATATATACAACCGATCTCTATGATTTTTTCAGACAACAATATATGCTATATACGTAAGCAATCAGTGAAATTTGAAGCTTATGGCTGTTAAAATGGGGTAGAAATTGCGACAAGTTTCTTATCTGAACAATCGGTTGTATGAGATATATACTATATATAGAACCGATCTCTATGATTTTTTCAGACAACATTATATGCTATATACGTAAGCAATCAGTGAAATTTGAAGCTTATAGCTGTTAAAATGGGGTAGAAATTGCGACAAGTTTCTTATCTGAACAATCGGTTGTATGAGATATATACTATATATACAACCGATCTCTATGATTTTTTCAGACAGCAATATATGCTATATACGTAAGCAATCGGTGAAATTTGAAGCTTATAGCTCTTAAAATGGGGTAGAAATTGCGAAAAGTTTCTTATCTGAACAATCGGTTGTATGAGATATATACTATATATACAACCGATCTCTATGATTTTTTCAGACAACAATATATGCTATATTAGTATATATTCGGTGAAATTTGAAGCTTCTGGCTGTTAAAATGGGGCTAAAATTTGCGAAAATATATATATATACTATATATATATACTATATATACCACCATATATATACTATATATACCACCGATCTTTATGATTTTTTCAGACAACAATATATGCTATATACGTAAGCATTCGCTGAAATTTGAAGCCTCTAGCTCTTAAAATAGGGCAGTAATTACGAAAAGTTCCTTATCTGAACAATCGGTTGTGGGGGATATATACTATATATACGACCGATCTCATAAATTTTTTCAGGCAACAATATGTTCAATATACGAAACTATATGGTTAAGTTTGAAGCTTCAATCTGTTAAATTGGGTAAGATATTACAAAAATCCTCTTTTTCTGAAAAATCGGTTGTATGGAGGATATATGCTATAGTGGTCCGATCCGGTCGGTTCCGACAAATGTCTAATCGGACACCCAAATACACCTGCTCACCAAATTTTATCAAGATATCTCAAAAATTGAAGGACTAGTTTGCATACAAACAGACAGACGGACAGACGGACAGACGGACATGGCTAAAACAACTCAGCTCTTCAACCTGATTATTTCGGTATACTTAATGGTGGGTCTATCTATTTTCCTTTAAGGACTTACAATTTTCGGTTTCGTGACGAAATTAATATACCATTTCATTTTCATGAAAGGTATAAAAACAGGTAGGTACTTTGTGTGAGGATGCAAAGTTTCAGGTTTTTTGTGGTCTGCGTGTAAAAACTATGACTACGAATCACGTATTTCAAAAATATATGACGAAAACGTAACTATTTGATGAAATTTGATGAATTTTGAAGATTCTAGCCGTAAAAAAGGGGTCAAAATGACAGTTTATATGAAGTATATAATATATATACGACCGATCTCTATGATTTTTTCAGACAACAATATATGCTATATACGTAAGCATTTTGTGAAATCTGAAGCTTCTAACTGTTAAAACGGGGCAGAAATTGCGCAAAGTTTCTTATCTGAACAATCGGTTGTATAAGATATATACTATGTGTACCACCGATCTCAATGATTTTTTCAGACATCAATATATGCTATACACGTAAACAGTTGGTGAAATTTGAAGCTTCTACCTGTTAAAATGGGGCCGAAATCGTAAAAAAAATATATATATACTATATATATATACTATATATACCATCATATATATATTATCTATATCACCGATCTCTATGATTTTTTGACACAACAATACATACTATATACGTAAGCAATCGGTGAAATTTGAAGCTTATAACTGTTAAAATGGGGAAGAAATTGCGCAAAGTTTCTTATCTGAACAATCGGTTTTATGGGATATATACTATATATACCACCGGTATCTATGATTTTCTCAGACAACAATATATGCTATACACGTAAGCATTTGGTGAAATTTGAACATATCTAAACGATTTTTAAGATAAATATAAAATAAAAAATAGGTAGGTAATCTGTGTGAGGATGCAAAGCTTCACGTTTTTTGTGGTCTGCATGTAAAAACTATGGCTACGAATCACGTATTTCAAAAATATATGACGTAAACGTAACTATTTGATGAAATTTGATGAATCTTGAAGCTTCTAGCCGTAAAAAAGGGGTCAATATGACAGTTTATATGAAGTATATAATATATATACCACCGATGTTCAGGCAGGATGCCTAACTTTTCCGCATCTGATTGCGACCCCCCCAATGCAACTCTGCAAATCGATACTCGATACTCGAATTAATTTATAACCACCCACACCATCACCCTCATGCATGTGCATGCATGTACATGCGCGTGTATGTGTGCTTTTTGTCAGCACTCATGCATATGCATGTCGGGGTTGATGTGTGGGTGCCTTTCCCCTCCAAAACGGAGGATTTTGCGGGTCAACGGTTGTAGCTTGCTATACAACCGGCCTCTTTGATTTCAACAGCCAACCAGCATGCATCTGCCGCCAACGATCTCCACTGTTTTCCAGAATATATTCAGGTAATATTGTAACCAGGTTATATATATATTCACATAATAAATTACATCCATTATAACGAGAAATCTCGTCTACTTTTTTATTTCTCTATTTCCACACGCATATTCCCACTGAGATCGACCCGGTGCGCCCACCTCTCTCCAGGATTAGACGCACACCGGCCGAACATTTGGTCCATCTTCACCAGGAATTTGGAATACAGTACCTATATACAGTCCACATCATAAGATCATAGCTGTCCCCACCAAAATTACAGAAATTGCCACAAAAAGCTATCCGGAGAATTTTGCCACAGCCAACAGCTATACCACAAAATTTCGATAGTATATTATTTAATACCAGCGTGCAAAACACTGAGCAAGCGACAGCCAGATTAAGCCATCAGCAACACCACAATTCATCTTGCCACATCACCACCAGAACATACAAATCACCAAAAAAGCCAGAGTAAGTGCAATATTTCTTGCCATATTTTTTTTGGTTGGTTAAAAACAATAAATAAAAAGTGCGAAAAATCATTTAAAGTGCCATACGTGATTGTAGTTAACCGCGAAAAGTGTGAAAAAACTGTGTAGTGCCAAAAAAGAAAATAAGTGCAAACGCGTTGCATTAACGTCGGTTAACATTCCTTGTGACTATCTGGTCTGTCCCCCCACCAGCGGTAAGGCTCTCCGGACACAGCACAAGGAAGAGGTGTACATAACCTCACATTCACATTAAAATCTCACGCCATACGGCTGTGGCAATTTTCATTTTCTTTTCAAGCACTTTAATTTTCACTAACTCAATCGACACAGTTTTTACAACAGTTTTCACTGAGTTTTTACACTTTTCGTCGAGTTGTTATATCAGCGCGCGCACTTATTTATAACAAATCTGAACGTTGAAGTGGCGAGTGGCCCCCTTTAATTCCACAAAAGACGTTGTTGTTGCTCTCCCGTCTCCCTGGTTTTCGGCACAAATAAGCTGCAAAGTCAGTGAAAAAATAAACAAATTGAAAGCGTTAAATAAAGAGTTTCTTCTATATTTTAATCGTTGTTGGTTGGGTGATTCGCACAGGTTTTTTCAGTTTTACAACCCCTTTTAATTTGATCACAAATTTTAATCCATGAACATGGAATCATATATTAGATTGGCCGATCGAATAATCGAATTCGAGGCCGATTTTAATGACATCAATGCGGCTCTGCACACTGTACGCACTCTTGCAATACAGCAAAAAGAGTTGCAAGCTAAGTGGGAAAAAGCAGAGAACGCCCTAGAGGAGTTGCTTGGCTCTGACACGCTCGACGCAAAGAAAATTGCAGCGGTCAAGATCAAGCATAAAGCGGCATATGCCGTATTCCTGAGATGCATGTCAAACATGGCTGAACTTCAAGCCAAATTGAAGGAGGAAAAAGATAGGGCAGTCAAACCTGAGGGAGAACGCGGGCGCGAACACAGTATCCGCCTGCCAGCTTGCGATACTGAGGTATTCAAGGGCGACTACCTATCTTGGCCAACGTTTCGTGACCTGTTCACGGCCATCCATAAAAATAACAGTCGCTTAAGCCCGGTAGAAAAGTTATTCCACCTTAACCAAAAAACCCAAGGTGAGGCAAAGGACATTGTCAAGAAATGTCCTTTGACAAATGAAGGCTTCGAAACAGCCTGGAAAAACCTATGTGAGAGATACGAGAATAAACGGATTCTCGTAAACTCACAACTACAAATTTTGTTTAATTTAAAAAAGATAGATAGTGAGTGCGGCAGCTCTATCAAAACCTTACAGCGCGACATAAATAATTGCTTGGCATCTTTAAAAACACATCAGATCGATGTTTCAAATTGGGATGCGATTATTACCTATTTATGTTCGACAAAATTACCTGAAAACACGTTGGCTCTATGGGAGCAGAGCATTGATCACAAGACGGACATATCCAAGTGGGAGGATATGGACAAATTCTTGGCAAATCGTTTCCAGACACTTGAAACCGTGTCTGGTTTTACAGGGAATGCCACTTCTAAAGTGCAAAAATCAAACACGTCGCGCCAGTCGACGGAAAACCCTACAAAAAGACTTGGTGCTTTTCAAACCAAAGTAACCAAGCAAACAACAAAATCAATATGTAAAATGTGCAAATCTACGGAGCACAGATTACGCAACTGTTCACGTTTTTGCGATTTAAATCCGGTAGAAAGGAATTTTATTTTTGTTTTATTTTATTTTATTGCTTCCTTTTTCTTTTTGTTTGATTTATTTATTTTAATGTAATTTTATTTTATTTCAATTTCTCCTATTTTAGGTAATTTTATTTTATTTTAATTTTTTTCTTTATTTATTTTTAATGTTACTTAGTTAAATATTACCTTCATACATATTTTCCCCCTTTTATTTCCCTATTTATAAACTTTCCTTTTCTATTTTATTTAATTGAGTCCGTCCTTAAAATTTACATTTTACTTAGGTATACTATGTAAATTTGGCTTTCATTTAAGAATAAAAAAAATTGTTTATATAAGGATACAGACCGAGCTTGTCTAAATTAGTTATCTCAAATATTTATTTATTTATTTATTTAGAGTTTATACAAGGAAGACTTAGTCTTTTAGCCAGTACATCAATCCGATTAAGTTATTATACGGGAATGTTATAAAAAGAAATTTACCTATTCATCTAAAGATATAACATAACATATATAAATAGAGAAAAGTTAAATACATACAAATTTTCAATAGTATAAATTATCATACATTCACTTAAAACTTTAAAGATTTAGAGTAACTTAAGAGTTAAGAAAAGAAAATGCTGCTAGTTTGAAACATCCTGCTTTTTTAATAGTTTTTTGTTTTGGAGGGAAGTAAGTTCCATAGACAGATTGTACTGACAAAGAACAGTCTTGAGGATGTTGTGTATTAAAAATTAGGGACCAATAGATTTAGGTTCCGAGTGGACTGACACAAAGTTAGTTTTTAAAATAAGTAAGGAGGATTTTTGGAATGAAGTAGCTTATGCAACAGCATGGGTTTCTAAGTTTTAAGAAGTTATTAACATCACTTCCGAGAATTTGTACGGCCTATGAAGGGATATGATTAAATTTCTTTTTAGAAAAAACGAAACGGGCAGCATTGTTTAAGGCAAGCTGCAATTTATTATGTGAAGACGAATCAAGATTACCATATATAAGTTTCCCATACAAAATTTGCGGAATTATAAGAGATTTGACCAGCTTCATTTTTGTTTCACGTGGTAGTAAATAGGCAGTTCTGTACAAATATCGAATGGTATTGTTACGAATATTAGCAAAACTAAGGGGTGCTGCCAACTCTAAGCCGATGCTAAACAGTGATATCATGCACATCCATAGATCAATCATTATGTATCTACTACATAAACGAATCAATAATTGCGTCTACACATATGTACGTATACGAGCAGCGGAGAAACAATGGACAAACACATGCATATATCTTATCTGAGTTGTCACAAGAGAGGGCAATAATTTGTGCAAGTATTACTCAAATGATTGTGAAGTACTTTAATAAAGGCCATTTTGCATTATTAAATATTAGAGTTATTTATTCAACAGTTTAGTGATACGAACGTTGGCAGAAAATTGCAAATAAGAGGATTTGCAAGTAAAATCGTTACAGTATTATATATTTTACCGACCATAAGGTTAACATGGTCAACAAAAGTCAATTTAGAATTAATTCTGAAGCCTAAATTCGTGACCACGTCTTGGAATAATATTTTGTCTTCATTAAGTATAATTTCATGAAGGCTGTTCAAGTCACATGCTGCGCTCGATATTGCTAGCGCCTTAGATTTCGTTGCATTCAGATATAACTTATTTCTGTGAGCCCAATGTCCTATGCGCGATAAGTCTTCATTCAGCCTGACGAACAAATCTTCGCTAAGCCCAATGGCGCGTGACAAGTATATTTGTGTGTCGTCCACGCAAAAATGTATTTTGGCATTTTGGCAACAAGGAACTATGTCGTTAATAAAAAGTGTTAGCAATGTTGGACCCAAAATAGATCCTTGTGGGACACCAGATATTATAAGCTTTAAGTTTGAGACATTATCATCGCATTGAACTTGCTGAAATCGAGCAGTGAGGTAGTTTTGGATTATTTTTATAGCATAAGACCTGAAGCTATAGTTTATTTCCAGCTTATGAAGAAGTATTCTGAAGTCAACTGTGTCAAAAGCTCGTGGGAAATCTAAAAGTACAAGTACTGTAAGTTCATTACGGTCATAGGCAGGGCGCATGTCTTCAAGAATCTTAAGCATGGCAGTAGCGCAACTATGTCCTCTCCTTAATCTCGACTGGACCTCAAATAATAAGTTAATATTATATATATAATCAATTGTCTGCTTAGCTAAAAGCTTCTCATAAACCTTAGACAAGGCTTGTAACAGGCTAATAGGTCTAAACTCTTTGGAAGAACATGGAGACTTAACTTTAGGAATAGGTATAACATTAGCTATTTTCCATTGACTTGGAAACCCACCGGACATAATTGAAAAGTTAAATAAATGTGTTAGTGAAGCTGTAACAAATGGAAGTATACGTTTAATAAATCGTATACTGATGCCATCGACTCCAACGGCATTAGACTTAAGGTTAAATATAGCATCCAAGACATCACTTTCAGTTACAACTGAGAAGTAAAAAATATCAATATCAATATTCGGTCTTTTGCCTATACTACCCATCTTACTGTGTTCATAACTGGTGTTATGATCATCATAATAAATTACACTGTTATCGCTTATATTAGCACTAGAGAAGTGCGAGTTCATGACATTAGGGTCAAATTTGCATTGAATATTATCATTTTTGGATACTCCAAAAATGCGAAGATTCTTCCATAGCATTTTTGGAGGCAAATTGGCATTAAATTTATTATTCAAATATGCCACCTTAGCATTCCGGATACATAAGGTAGCTTGATTGCGCAAAAGACGATAGGCTTACCATTTGTTTTCATAAGGAAATTGCTTACATTCTCTGTAAGCTTTCTCACGCTTTCTTACAAGCTTCAAAATTTGATTTGAAAACCATGGTTTTTTATGACCTTGTATAGTATGATTACTTGCGAAGTCGAAAATTAAAGAAAACTCTAGTATACTTATGCAAAGGCAACGAAAAAGCTGGACGCTCTTTAAACAATATATTTAGCATTACATATCAATCCAGTGTATACAACATACCAAATTGCATGTCTATTATTTTGAACCTAAGTATGCATATATAGTCAATGTATTTATCATGCTTATACATTTGATATCAAATCTTTACTTGTATTCATTTTGGATTTTTAAATTTAATAATTCGAAATTTTAAAATTGGGTTCACCGTAGATGTTAACGTTCCGATAATCATGAACAGATAGTGCAAAAATTCAATACATATTGGTCGTCAACGACAATAGTTCACACCTTTCAAGGGTACGTTCCTTACCATCTAAATATATTTAAAACGTATACGCCCTTACATAGATGTATACATGTAGGATGTAAAGAATAAATTTTATGCAAAAAAGATTTAAATGAAGTTCATATTATTTAATGTAATTCTTTCTACGATTCGTCATCTATGTATATTTTAAATACGTAGTATTATTTCAAAACCAAACAGTGGTTTATTAATTTAAATGTAAAAAAAAAAAATTTGGTTTCCGTATTACGGAACGAACTCACCGCTTGTTGTTGTTAAATTTGGTGTTTTTTGTTGTTGGTAGTATGCTGTTGTTGCCCGTAAGTTGTTACAGCTGGGTGGTTGTTATAGCCGGTAGGTTCTTATAGTCGGGTAGTTGTTGTTGCCGGTAAGTTGTTGCTGCCGGTAGGTTGTTATAGCTGGGTGGTTGTTGTTGTTCGGCTGGCCTATGTATGGCGACCTGCCGATGTGGTGCCGGCAATTGTTGGCGTTGGCCGGCATCGTAGCAGATGTTGTAGGAGGGCCTATGTATACGGCCTGCCGTTGTTGTGCCGGCAATTGTTGGGGTTGGCCGGCGTCGTAGCAGTGTTGTAGGCGGGCCTATGTATGCGGCCTGCCGTTGTTGTGCCGGCAATTGTTGGCGTTGGCCGGCGTCGTAGCAGTGTTTTAGGCGGGCCTATGTATGCGGCCTGCCATTGTTGTGCCGCCAATTGTTGGCGTTGGCCGGCGTCAAAGCAGTGTTATAGGCGGGCCTATGTATGCGGCGTGCCATTTTCGTGCTGGAAATTGTTGGCCTTGGCCGGCGTCGTAGCAGTGCTGTAGGCGGGCCTTTGTATGCGGCCTGCCGTTGTTCTGCTGGCAATTGTTTTGGCGTTGGCCGACTGTCCTATAAGATTAGTTAGGCGGCCCTATGTATGGCGGCCTGCCGTTGTTGTGCCGGCAATTGTTTTGGCGTTGGCCGACTGTCCTATCAGATTTGTTAGGCGGGCCTATGTATGCGGCCTGCCGTTGTTCTGCTGGCAATTGTTTTGGAGTTGGCCGACTGTCCTATCAGATTTGTTAGGCGGGCCTATGTATGCGGCCTGCCGTTGTTCTGCTGGCAATTGTTTTGGCGTTGGCCGACTGTCCTATCAGATTTTTTAGGCGGGCCTATGTATGCGGCCTGCCATTGTTGTGCCGCCAATTGTTGGCGTTGGCCGACATCGTAGCAGATGTTGTAGGCGGGCCTATGTATACGGCCTGCTGTTGTTGTGCCGGCAATTGTTGGGGTTGGCCGGCGTCGTAGCAGTGTTGTAGGCGGGCCTATGTATGCGGCCTGCCGTTGTTGTGCCGGCAATTGTTGGCGTTGGCCGGCGTCGTAGCAGTGTTGTAGGCGGGCCTATGTATGCGGCCTGCCGTTGTTGTGCCGGCAATTGTTGGCGTTGGCCGGCGTCGTAGCAGGTGTTGTTGGCGGCCTGCCGTTGTAGTGCCGGCAATTGTTGGCGATGGCCGTCTGTCGTATCAGGTGTTGTTCGGCGGGTGCGCCTAGAAAAAAAAATTTCATTTATTTTTTACCGAATTATGCGTCACACACATTCCAAGTGTCATTTTTATAACTTTATAGCGCAAATTCGCAAATGTCAATTGAATGTTCGACTTTGAGGCGCTGCAGCCAAAATCATTAACTCAGTTTTTACTTTTTACTGCAAATGTATTTTCCGCAAAATAAAGTACAGAAATTTTAACTTGAACTTACGTAAACTTATTTCTTTTGAAATGCACCGCACAAAAATTCCTGTACTTACTCGTTTTGTGGCCTGAAATCGATTTTTTTATGGAGCGCAATGTTTCGGGTCTGTTAGTGTCGCTGTTGAGTTGAGTTGTTGTGTGATGAAATGAAGTGTATTCAAATTTTGTTTGCGGAGCGTACACAATTTTAACTTTGATTAATTTCCTTTAATTTTTTGGCATCTCAAACGTATTAGAAAATTTCACAAGTTACTTTGGTGCGTTAGGCGCACGATTTCTGGTCGACTAGCCCAATTTGCTGTATTTATATCAATGTAACTTTCACTCGTTTGATATTGCGACCATTCCCTTTCGCTTTTGAAACAAGATTCCATGCTGTCATGGCGTTCAAAAAAAATGGCCAGCACTCCAACATATTATAAAAAAACCTCCCTCATTATTGCGACTGCGCGATGGAAAGTCGCCGTTTTATCGCATGATTTAACTGTGACTGCCGGCTTGAACTTATGGTTGGCTCATCTCTACCGCACTGTATATAGCTTGCTCAGATTGTCAAAGTCTTCGTGTTTGAGACAAGCGCAAAACTTCGCAACTCTTGTGTGTTGTGGGAAAATTATGGGCTAAATTAGATCAAATTTACCACCACCAGTAAATAATTGTCAATGTGTTGGTTACATTTGCGTTTGCCATCTCCTTTCGACAATCTCTATGCTATTACAAAGAAAAGAACAAAATCAGCTGATGAGATGAGCCGCCTATACATTGCGCCAGGTGTTATTGAAAAATTGTCATGTCATTGGAATTCTTGGCTATGCCACCCGCGCAAATTTAAAGACAATTTGTTTTAACACCCCAGGCAGACATGAGTGAGGTGAATCCTGCTGACCACTAGCCAACTAGTATGTTCAAAGCGTAAATCTCCCAAGTGAACCATAACAAACCTGCTTCGCTTTGAGAACCTGGCGATTAAGCGAACAGGAAACCGGTTCACACGTAGAGAGCCACTTCCAGGAACCTCCGAGGTCAGTTAACGTGGGGCACGACTCGCCCATAAGATAAGAGTCTCAAAGTTCTACCGCGAAGCTAGCCGGGCAATAAAGGTCCATCAAACATTAAGTAAGTCGAGTCAATTTGTAAATTATTTTTGTTTCTTAGTTAAAAGGCTTTGCGGCAATTAGACATTTGTTATGGAGAACTCGTCAAAACTCCGTATGGTATTTTCTAGTGGTTATCGGCCCCAGAGAAAGGCAAAAAAATTATGTATGTAGACATTTTGATAAAGGAGAACTCGTCCAAACTCCGTAGGGCTAGTCCAACCCAAGTTTGGACTGTTAGGCTGTTCACGGTTCCCGGTGAGAACGCGTGTGAACACCCTATGAAATCGTTGCTGGGGGAGAATACTGGGCGAGATGTCCCCGACCGCCAAAACGCCCAGACAGGGTAAAAAAAATCTAATTTGTAGGTAAAAAAAATCAGTTTGCAAATTTAGCAAAAAAAATGTTCCTATTGGTTTATTTTGGACGAATATCCGAAGCATGGAAGCGACCTATCAATTTCCCGTTTAGGTTCTCGTGATCATACAATGCATTGCCTATTTTTCGGAGGACTCGACACTTAAGCTATTTTGGCAGGAATTTGGCGTTAATGCCCTGTTTGAAGTTACTCAAAGCAAAGTTTTTCCGGAAAACTTCCTCACCTTCCTTGTAGTTGACTTGCCTATAGCGCTTGTTATAGGTGTTTATTCCCCTATCCTTAGCCTGATCTAGGTAGGTTGAACTGGCCGGTCCATGAGGACCTCACATAGACTGATTGAGTCCGTAGTGTTACCAGAAGTTTGTTTTAACGACCAAACTGAAAAACCCTATCAAAAACCAGGACCTATGTTATAAAATAACTCCGTCCTCTTGGCAAATACTAGAAGCTTCCTAGGACTCAAGCCACTTGCTGCTTCTAGATCTGACAGCTGTATCACTCCTAATAGCTGGAGTCTTAGCCTGGCAAGTGCAGGGCACGAGCACAGAACGTGCTCGATCGTTTCCTCCTCCAACCCGCACCTCCTACACCTGCTATCACTGACCAAGCCTAATTTAAAGGCATGTGACGCCAGAAGGCAGTGTCCAGTCAGAATACCCGTCATGAGTCTACAGTCCTCTCTTTTTAATGATAGAAGCAACTGTGTTAGTCTAAGGTTGTAAGACCTACACATAATCTTCGACACTTTACAGCCCCGCGCTTGAACCCACGCCTTTTCTGCTTGGTCGATCATGTGCGCCTCTCGCATTCGCTTAATCTCGCCCAATCTAATTGGGACGTCTACGGAGCAAGCTTCAAGGGATGCGCCCTTTTTAGCTAATTCGTCCGCTTTTTCATTCCCATCTATTCCCATATGCCCTGGGACCCGATATAGATGTATGCTTCTCCCTGTCCCGATTCTCTCCAGAGACTGCTTACACTCTAACACGCATTTAGATGCTGTGCTATGCGAGATTATTGCCTTAATTGCTGCTTGACTGTCAATATAAAAGTTAACACGGTTGCAGCTTAAGCTATTCTCTTCCAGGGTTTCTACTGCTTTGGTTACGGCTAATATTTCCGCTTGGAAAACGCTACAGTAATCCGGCAGCCTGTAGGATCTGCTTAATTCCGGATCAGCGCAGTATACCGCAGACCCTACTCCTTCCACTATTTTGGAACCATCGGTGTACACATGTATCGCCTCGTCCGCCATTTGCGCACCCTTGCGCCAACCGTCCACCTCTATTGTGGCCTTAAGATCTCCCTCAAAGTGCAGGTAGGGAATCATGTAGTCTGTTCGTCTTGTGACTGAGGACGCTATACTACTATGGCCATATGGTCGGCGCTCAAGCTGCCCCGAAGCATCGAGCCTGGTTGCGGTCGTTAACGCTTTGTTCTTTGCTACCAGGTCTACAGGTGGAATGTGCAGAATGGCATACAGTGCAGCCGTCGGGGTTGTTTTCAGGGCTCCCGTAATGCAAAGCATCGATAGTCTGCATACCCCCTCTAATTTTTTGAGGTATGTTGTTTTTTGTGTGGCTTTCCACCAAACAAGGACTCCATAGTATAGAATAGGGCTTACAATCGCTGTAAAAACCCAATGAGAAAGAGAGGGCGATAGGCCCCACGTACACCCCAGCATTCTTTTACATGCATAGAGTGCCGTTGAGGCCTTCTTGACCCTATCCTCCAAGTTGAGCTTCCATGACAGCTTACTGTCTAGGATGATTCCTAGATATTTTGTGCAAGGTTTCTCCTGTAAGGTCACCGCTCCTAACTTAGGCCTGGTCCAATTTGGGACCTTGTACCTCTTTGTAAACAAGACCATATCCGTCTTCTCCGCATTGACTTTCAGCCCGACATTAGATGCCCAGGTATGTATATCCCGAAGCGCCCGATCCTTCAAAGAACTAATCGTTGGAAGGCATTTTCCACTTATGACAATTGCAACGTCATCTGCGTAAGCCGTAAGTTTTACGGGTCCCTCATCGAATTGCCTGAGCAGTTGGTTGATGACCAGTGTCCACAGCAGAGGTGATAGCACCCCTCCCTGCGGCGTGCCCCTGTCCACTGATTTCGTGGCCTCGTACAATCCCCATTGTGTTGTAATCTTTCTGCAATTTAACATGCAGCCGATCCATCTGATTAAGGCAGGATGTACTTTAACGTAATTAAGACCATCCATAATCGCCCATTTTGCAACATTATTGAAAGCCCTGGCAATGTCCAAGAAGACTCCTAGAGCATACTCCTTATATTCCAGGGATTTCTCTATGCTTATTACCACCCTATGCAATGCGGTGTCTACCGACTTGCCTTTGGTGTACGCATGCTGTGTTGTGGAGAGCAGCTTTTCATCCACGTTGGACTTTATGTACACATCTATCAGCCTCTCAAAGGTTTTGAGCAGAAATGATGTTAAGCTAATGGGTCTATAGTCTTTGGGATACACGTGACCGATCTTCCCCGCCTTTGGTAGAAAAGCTACACGAGCAGTTCTCCAAGAGTGCGGTACATGATTCAGTCTTATGCACCCATCGAATATTATTTTAAGCCATTCCACGACCGCCCTACTTGAGACTTGTAGCATGGCCGGGAATATACCATCTGGGCCCGGCGATTTAAACTTAGAAAACGTCTTCACTGCCCACTCGATCTTGGTATCGGTCACCAAGCCCGGCACCACTAGCTCCGTGATCGAAGTGTGAGTGATGTCTGCTGGTTCTTTTAAACCGTCTCCCGATGGGAAATGTGTATCGAGAAGCACCTCAAGGGATTCCTCACTATCACGTGACCATTCCCCGTTCTCTTTCTTTATTAGTCCCTGGACTATGTTTCCCTTTGCTAGGACTTTTTTCAACCGTGCTGTTTCACTGGAGCACTCTATGTCCGTACAGAAACTTTTCCATGAGTTTCTCTTCGCCCTGGTATTTTCACGCTTGTAGATCCTCAGTAGATTCCTGTACTCGTCCCGACACGCTTCGCTTTCCGCGGTCTTTGCGAGTTTAAACATTTCTTTTACCTGTCTTCTTAGAAGACTCAGCTCATTGCTCCACCATGGCGGCTTTGCTTTTCCTCTGAATCTTCTTAGAGGGCAAGCTTTGTTATACGCAGTTATAAGCGTCCTTGTTAGGAATTCATTCGACTCCTCCAGTTCCTCTACATTAGCAACCTCTTTGGGTTGTCTCAGTTTCGTTTCTACATGTTTCTGGAATTTAGTCCAATTCGTTGCCCTAGGGTTTCTAAAGGTTCCTCCCTTCTCTATCCTCTTTAGTGGGATGCTGAAGCTTATATACGCATGGTCGGAGAAGGATGGTCTATCGAGAACCATCCAATCATACCTTGATATATCACGCTCGGAGCTCAATGTAATATCCAGAACATTGCTGGATGTTGGACCAATGTATGTAGGAACATTTCCCCTGTTGGCTATCTGCAAATTGGTTTGCAGGATGTAACAAAATAGAGATTCGCCTCTCTCGTTCGTATCTGCTCCTCCCCACGCATTGTGGTGCGCATTTGCATCTGTGCCTATGACCAACCGCCCTTTACGCCCTTCCTCCTGTACTAGCCTTTTGCACTCCATCGGTGGAACCTCCGCAGCATGGGCCATGTAGCAGGACGCCAGGATAAATGCCTGCTTATTCTTTTGCTCAACGGCCACCGCTACGAGATCCTCGGTGGTGTAATTAGGCAGCATATATGAATGCAGCTGTTTCCTTACCATTACTACAGCTCGCACCCGTCCTTCCGTTTGTGCGTAGTAAACGCCAAACCCGCGCGCGCTAAGTCCAGAAACCTTTCCTCCCGATGAGAGCCACGGCTCCTGGATCAGCGCCACGTCAAACGAACCCTCCTCAAGGGTTAGGAGGAGTTCACTCGACGCCACTTTACTGTGTTGGAGGTTTATCTGTAGGACTCGCAGCACCATTGGGCTGTTTGTCCCCCTCCAGCACCATCGTCTTGACGTCGTCGTCCTCCTCTTGCCCTTTTGGTTTAGAGTATTCGAGGCCCCCTTCAGCCCCTCGTGAATGTTGTGCCGTGTGTTCCTCTGTGCGAGTCACAGCACCATTTAGCGGTTGGTCCTCTTCTAGCACGTTTGTGGTGACGTCGGGGACCTCCACCTGTCTTTTTTCCCTTAGGCTTCTGAGGTCCTTTTCGACTTCGCCCACTTCCAGCGTGTTAGGATTTTTATCCTCGGGACTTCTTTTCCTGAGTCGCATGTAAATTTTGCCAGTGCCAAAGGATATTTTGCCAAGCTGCGTGTACAAAATATCCTCCGCCTGCTTGTTTATTTGGAAGATGTAGAACTGACCATCCTTGGTAGGCCGAGATACAGTAAGTACCTTCCAATCCTGTGTCGGTATGTTCGGATTCTGGTTCAGCAGAAGTCGCAGTGTATCCTCCGACTTCATCACGCATGGTATCCATACCTTAACTTTTGGTACCGTGGGGATTTGCGCTTTATCCACCACCTCAAACCGCGCGTTCGTGCCTTGTCTTTGGAGGTTTGGAACGACTTCCTCCAGCCACCGCAAGCTCGCGATGTTGTCGCACGCTATCATCTTCACACCATTATACCATCCCCCCGAATCAAAGGTTGGAAGGGGCTTACTTGGTTGTTCCCGCATCATCTTAAGCATTAAGCTAATAAGCTCCCTTTCCACAGATCTCCACCTTTCAGTAGTCATTTGTCCGAACGGACTGCTACGATCAACCAGCGCCACAGTCAGTGACTGCTTTGCCACATCACTCATCTTCTCGGGAAAAGCAGGAGTCTTAGTGTTATCTCCTTTTGGAACCTCCGAGAACACCGGAGTCTTCGCGTTAACTCCCTTTAGCGCCTCCGAGAAAGCCGGAGTCTTAGCGTTATCTCCCTTTGGCTTATCTCCTACTTCCGTAGTTGGAACTTCCCACTGACTGGCAGCTTTCGAGGTAGTTGCTACCTCGCTATTGGAACCCATCTGTCTTACAGCTTTGGGCCTACCTGTCTTGTCTATGCGACTGCCCTGCCTCGCGGCTCTAGGACTGGGTCCTTTCTGCCTCTTGAAAGCAGGCTTGTCGCCTTCTGCCGAACGTTGCCTCTTCATTCTGCCATTCGACGCTTCTTCCTCCTCGTACCGGTTGCAGAACCGAGGGTTTCTCGCAGCAGACCTTTTGAACTGCCTTCGACCTACTTTTACCGCTTCATGGGCCCATTCCAAGCGCTCGATCTCCACTTCTGTTGGGTCGACCACTGCTCCCAAGCGTTTTACAATTCTTAGTGCTGCACGGTACTGCGAGAGAGCTCTTTTACTTCCTCTGCTCCGTACCCTTCTCCACTCTTCTACTCCGTTTTCATTTATGTGCTTCTCCAACACGGAGTTCATTGAATCAGCACTACTCTCGCTCCCCGAGTCCGACGCATTGCTTACTTCGTATTTGTCGTCCTTGGATTGCGACTCAGTCCTCCTCTTTACATCCTCCTTATTACATTCAGGTAATGAGTTGTTCATCTTGGTCGTACGACCACCTGCCCGACAAGGCGGGCTCAGCGGTCCAGTATTATATACGGGGAAAGAACCGTCCGCCACAGCAGCGCCCCTTACTGCGGTAAGACCATAACTACTTCCCGAGATGGCCCGGTATCGGGAAGGCTCCGTTCGAATACAGCCGAATTTATCCCCTGGCTGCAAATCGTCCAATAGGCACGGTCCGCATAACACCCTGGATTAGGGGGTTGGCAGTTCTTGGTCACCGACATCCCGCCGCCCTCCTATGAGGCGAAACGGCGTAGATGTCAGTCCTAAACAGCTCCGCCTCATAGTTGGGCGCTATGGAGTTCGGCTAAGCCCTCACACCAACGACAAGGTGCCTACCCTAGTGAGGGCTTAGCCTGATCTAAATTCCTCCGGATTTGGTCGCGAATATTAGTAGCTTGTCGGCTCTATTTGCTATTGCAATCTGGTCATCCCTAAGGCTGTCGAGTTTCTCTAAAATGTTATACGCTGAGGCATGTTGAACCATGTTTTGACCATTTAATGCAAAGTATGGAGAGCACTGAATCGCCGTATGAAAATCACTTCTCAAAACTGATAAAATTTCGGGTATATGCTTATTCCAATCGGTATGGTCTGGTTTATCCTTCAGGAAAATTTTTATTTTAGAAACAATTTCTCTATTAACTCGTTCTGGGGCGTTCGCTTGAGGAAAATATAACCCCTTCCTCACATGCGTCACCCCGTAATTTCCTAAAAATTGTTTCATTTCGTTCGAGATAAACTGTTTACCATTGTCACTATGAATAAACTCAAGGACCCCTTCAGCTAGAAAAATTTCTGAAAGGAAGTAATTTATAACGTTAACAGCTGTGGCTCGCTGCATGGGCTTTAGCCAAACATACTAGGCCAAATGGTCCAAGACTATGAAAACAAATTGATTTCGGCGTTTGGATCGCGGATAAGGCCTTAGAAAATCGCAATATAATCGCTGAAATGCCCTCTCGGATGCAAAGGTACTCCCTATAGGTGGTCTCGACTGTTGATTAGTGGGTTTTACAGCTTTGCAGGTGTCACAACGCTGGACGTAATCCCTGACGTCCTTAGCCTGCTGTGGCCAGAAGTATTTTTGTCTAACGCGTTCCAGGGTTTTCTGCCACCCACCATGGTAACTCTGCTTGGCGTCCTGTGTCAATCTCACGGCTTCTTCCGTCAGCCCTTCGGAAACCACAACCGCCATGACTTCTTCTTTACCTTCCACCCCCTTCCGAAATTTAACCCTCTTGAAAATGACACTATCCACCATTTGTAAGTCCGGAAGCTTCTCGTTTTCAGTGACGGTCCTAGTCAAATCTAGATATTCATTACTGTAAAATTCAGGGGAGACTAAATTTATTTCCCCGGGTTTGGCAGTGAAAGTCAACTCGTCTACATCGAACCGCGAAAGCGCATCAGGTACTACATTCAGGGTGCCTTTGTGATGTTCCATTCTAAAGTCGTATCTTTGCAGCAGAAGTGACCACTTCGCCAACCTCCCGCTCAAGTCCTTTTGTGACACCAACCACTTGAGACTGAAGTGGTCCGTGATAATCCGAAACGGTAATCCTTCAACATAGGGTCGGAAGCGCTTCACGCTGACTATGGCGGCGAGACATTCCAGCTCGGTTACTGTATAATTGCGTTGATCATTATTCAGCTTTTTAGAAACGAACGCGATTGGATGCTCAGCGCCCTCATCATTGACCTGGAACAACACTCCGCCAACACCTATTTTGGAAGCGTCACATTGGATTACAAACTCTTTGAAAAAATCGGGTTGGGCCAAGACAGGAGCGGAACTCAAGGGTACTTTAAGTTTTTCGAAGGCCTCTATAGCTTCAGAGGGAAGCTTGAATGGTCCTGGCGATTTTCGAAGACAATCCGTTAGGGGACCTGCTAGGTCAGCGAAATTAGTGACGAACGCCGTATACCAGTTTGCCATGCTAGCGAACCTACGCACCTGACGAGGGGATTTCGGAATTGGAAAATTCTTAACGGCTTCTATTTTCCCTGGGTCGACCTTTAAACACCCGCTACCTATTAGGTATCCTAAGTATCGAAACCCTTTCTGGCAAATTCTTCCTTTCATTTATGGTAAGGCCGGCATCATTCAAACACTTCGCCACTTCCGCTAGCAGATTCGTGTGATCCTCGAAGTTCGCGCTGCATACCATTAGATCATCCAAGTAAATGAAAACATTCTCCCCTAAGCGCGATGGAATTACCTTATCCATGAGTCTGCTCATTGTCTGTGGTCCATTGCATAGGCCAAATGGCATCACTTTGAAATGATACAGTGGTTTTCCCGGAACGGCGAAGGCTGTCTTCTCTTTGGATGATTCCGTCAATTTAATTTGGAAAAACGCGTCCTTTAGGTCAATGCCGCTGATATAATGCGTGCCCTTCAGTCTACTCAACAGGCCGTTGATATGCGGCAACGGGTACGAGTCCTTTTTTGTGACCTCGTTGACCTTCCTGGAGTCAATGCACATCCGGACCTTCCCTGGTTTTCGAATTAGCACCACCGGGCTACACCACGGCGAGTTCGATTCCTCGATCCCCTCCCATTCCAAGCAACCTATCTATTTCCCTAAACGCTTCGGCTTGCCTTGGTGGAGAAAGAAGGAAATGCTTGCTTTTGATCGGAGCCGCGTCGCCCGTATCAATATGATGTTCGACCAGCTGTGTTTGCCCCAAACTTAACTTTTCAAATGACGGGAAAATCTCTACTACCTTATGCAATTCGGTCTTCTGCCTTTTTGTCAAATCATGGAAATTATGTTTTTGATCTTTTTCTTCGCTAACTCCTAAACACGTTACACTTGGAAATATATCAGGAGCTAACGCGAATGCTTTCCAGAAGTCAACTCCGAAGTAGGCTTCTTGAAGTAGCGAAGGTACAAGATAAAAACGAATGGATTTTGTAGTGTTTTTGAAAGTCACTGGTAAAGAAATCGAATCTAATATTTTCTGCTTGTTACCACCCGCTGTATATACGAGCGCCTGCAGTGGGTGATACTTCAGACCATTGGATTTTAGAAATTCTTCGCAATCTTTTCCCAGGATAGAAACGTTAGCTCCAGAGTCCAGAAAACATACTATGAAATTGTTTTCTATTTTCAGCCTAACTAGAGGTATTTCATATTCGGTAAGAAGAATCGTAGTACTCCGGAGAATCTTTAGCTCTTTTACACCTTTGGCATATCTTTTACGGCATTTTAAAATATTTTCCGACACCGTGAAATTGGATTGATTTTCCAAAATTCTAGATCTCACTAGCTCATAATTATGTTCTCTTTGTTCGAGACTAGGTGGAATTGCGGACTGGCAGGCAACATCCCTACTAAATGACATCAACATTTTTATTGGCTTGGAAACTACACATGCAGAAGCTGGACTATCTGAATCTGATCCGGTTGAACTATCTGTACTATCAGGGAACGTTACTATGACCTTCGGAGGTTCCTGCGTAGGAGTGCTACTAACATTTCATCGCTTGGCGCGCAATACCGCGTATTCGCAAAACGCAATACCGCGTATATACCAAAATTTCCAAAATCGAGATTTCGTTACCCCGACTAGGACTCATCGCTCTTAATGTATTTACGTTAAAAATCCGCCGTTTTTATCAACAAAACCCCAAATAAAAATCAAAAGCAATACCGCGCATAAAATTAAAAAAAACAAGTAAGGAAGGCTAAGTTCGGGTGTAACCGAACATTACATACTCAGTTGAGAGCTGTGGAGACAAAGTAAGGGAAATCACCATGTTGTAAAAGGAACCTAGGGTAACCCTGGAATGTGTTTGTATGACATGTGTATCAAATGGAAGGTATTAAAGAGTATTTTAAGAGGAAGTGGGCCATAGATCTATAGATGGACGCCATTTAGGGATATCGCCATAAAGGTGGACCAGGCCTGACTCGAGAATTTGTTTGTACGAAATGTGTTAATGATAATTTTAAAAGGGAGTGGGCCTAGGTTCTATAGGTGGACGTCTTTTCGAGATATCGCCATAATGGTGGACCAGGGGTGACTCTAGAATTTATATTGTACGATATGGGTATCAAATAAAAGGTATTACTGACTATTTTAAAAGAGCGTGGGCCTAAGTTCTATAGATGTACGCCTTTTCGAGATATCGCCACAAAGATGGACCAGGGGTGACTCTAGAATTTGTTTGTACGATATGAGTATCAAATGAAAGGTGTTAATGAGTATTTTAAGAGGGCTTGGGCCTTAGTTCTATATACGCCTTTTCGAGATATCGCCATAAACGTGGACCAGGGGTGACTCTAGAATTTGTTTGTACTATACGGGTATCAAATGAAAGGTGTTAATGAGTATTTTAAAAGATAGTGGGCCTAATTCTATAGGTGGACGCATTTCGGAATATCGTTATAAAAGTGGACCTGGGTTGACTCTAGAATGCGTTTGTACAATATGGGTGTCAAACGAAAAGTGTAATAAGTGTTTTAAAAGGGAGTGGGCCTTTGTTCTATGGGTGGATCCCTTTTCGGGATATCGCCATAAACGTGGACCAGGGGTGACTCTAGAATGCGTTTGTACAATATGGGTATAAAATGAAAGGTGCTAATGAGTATTTTAAAAGGGTGTGGGCCTTAGTTCTATAGGTGGACGCCTTTTCGAGATATCGCCATAAAGGTGGACCAGGGGTGACACTAGAATTTGTTTGTACGATATGGGTATCAAATGAAAGGTGTTAATGCATATTTTAAAAGGGCGTGGGTCTTAGTTCTATAGGTGGACGCCTTTTCGAGATATCTCCATAAAGGTAGACCAGGGGTGACTCTAGAATTTGTTTGTACGAAATAGGTATCAAATGAAAGGTGTTAATGAGTATTTTAAAAGGGTGTGGGCCTTAGTTCTATAGGTGGACGCCTTTTCGAGATATCGCCATAAAGGTGCCTGGTCCACCTCTAGAATTTGTTTGTACGATATGGGTATCAAATGAAAGGTGTTAATGAGTATTTTAAAAGGTCGTGGGCCTTAGTTCTATAGGTGGACGCCTTTTCGAGATATCGACATAAAGGTGGACCAGGGGTGACTCTAGAATTTGTTTGTACGATATGGGTATCAAATGAAAGGTGTTAATGAATATTTTAAAAGGGAGTGGGCCTTGGTACTATAGATGGATGCCTTTTCGAGATATCGCCATAAAGGTGGGCCAGGGGTGACTCTAGAATTTTTTTGTACGATATGGGCATCAAATGAAAGGTGTTAATGAGTATTTTAAAAAGGCGTGGGCCTTAGTTCTATAGGTGGACGCCTTTTCGAGATATTGACATGAAGGTGGACCAGGGGTGACTCTAGAATTTGTTGTACGATATGGGTATCAAATGAAAGGTGTTAATGAGTATTTTAAAAAGGAGTGGGCCTTAGTTCTATATGTGGACGCCTTTTCGAGATATCGCCCAAAACGTGGACCAGGGGTGACTCTAGAATGTGTTTGTACGATATGGGTATCAAATTAAAAGTATTAATGAGGGTTTTAACAGGGAGTGGCCCTTAGTTGTATATGTGAAGGCGTTTTCGAGATATCTACCAAAATGTGGACCAGGGTGATCCAGAACATCATCTGTCGGGTACCGCTAATTTATTTATATATGTAATACCACGTACAGTATTCCTTCCAAGATTCCAAGGGCTTTTGATTTCGCTCTGCAAAACTTTTTCATTTTCTTCTACTTAATATGGTAGGTGTCACACCCATTTTACCAAGTTTTTTTCTAAAGTTATATTTTGCGTCAATAGACCAATACAATTACCATGTTTCATTCCTTTTTTCGTATTTGGTATATAATTATGGCATTTTTTCATTTTTCGTAATTTTCGATATCGAAAAAGTGGGCGTGGTCATAGTCGGATTTCGGCCATTTTTTACACCAATACAAAGTGAGTTTAGATAAGTACGTGAACTGAGTTTAGTAAAGATATATCGATTTTGCTCAACTTATCGTGTTAACGGCCGAGCGTAAGGACAGACGGTCGGCTGTGTATAAAAACTGGGCGTGGCTTCAACCGATTTCGCCCTTTTTCACAGAAAACAGTTATCGTCCCAGGAGCTAAGCCCCTACCAAATTTCACAAGGATTGGTTAATTTTTGTTCGACTTATGGCATTAAAAGCATCCTAGACAAATTAAATGAAAAAGGGCGGAGCCACGGCCATTTTGAAATTTTTTTAATTTTGTATTTTGTTGCACCATATCATTACTGGAGTTGAATGTTGGCATAATTTACTTATATGCTGTAAATATATTAACTTTTCTTTTAAAATTTGAATTAAAAAAAATTTTTTTTTAAAAGTGGGCGTGGTCGTTCTCTGATTTTGCTAATTTTTATTAAGCAGACATAAAGTAATAAGAGTAACGTTCCTGCCAAACTTCATCTTGATATCTTCAACGACTGCCAAATTACAGCTTGCAAAACTTCTAAATTACCTTCATTTAAAAGTGGGCGGTGCCACGCCCATTGTCCAAAATTTTACTAGTTTTCTATTCTGCGTCATAAGCTCAACTCACCTACCAAGTTTCATCGCTTAATGCGTATTTGGTAATGAATTATCGCACTTTTTCGATTTTTCGAAATTTTCGATATCGAAAAAGTGGGCGTGGTTATTGTCCGATATCGTTCATTTTAAATAGCGATCTGAGATGAGTGCCCAGGAACCTACATACCAAATTTCTTCAAGATACCTCAAAATTTACTCAAGTTATCGTGTTAACGGACAGACGGACGGACGGACGGACATGGCTCAATCGAATTTTTTGTCGATACTGATGATTTTGATATATCGAAGTCTATATCTATCTCGATTCCTTTATACCTGTACAACCAACCGTTATGCAATCAAAGTTAATATACTCTGTGAGCTCTGCTCAACTGAGTATAAAAATGTGGGCGCAATACCGCTTATATTTTAGTTCTGACTATTACACAAAGATGTGTAGAGTTGAATGTAGGCCTTATTTTAGTAACTTGGTAAATATACACTTTGATTTTTTATACTCTATAAATTAAAGCATGCTTTTTTAGGAAAATATTAAACATTTGTCCTTATTTAAACCAAAAAAAGAGGAATGTGATATCTGTATCGGATTCAAATTAAGGAAATATTTCTGAACATGAGTATAATAACCACATTGAACGAAAAAATGCAGCAACGTAAGAAGAATAATGAAAAGATAAGTTGTTAGCAATAAATGATGAAATACATTTAATTACAGCTGATATCCAAGCTCTTAAGTTATGCCCTAAAATAAATGCCAGTTCCTCATACTTTAAGAAGAAGCTCGCTGTACATAACTTTACCATTAACAATTTATCTACAAAACAAGTTTTAGGTTATTGGTTCGATGAAACCGAGGCCAATCTGAAATCATCCACTTTTACATCATTTTACGTTGATTACATATCTTCATTGCTTCGGGATGATCCAAAAATAGTTGTTGTATATACAGATGGATGTACCTATCAGAATAGAAATATTGCCCTTGCTAACGCTCTTCTAAACTTGTATACAGAGTACAAAGTTGAAATTTATCATAAATATTTAGAGAAAGGTCATACTCACATGGAAGTAGATCCTGTTCACTCGGTGATTGAGAGAAAATTCAAAAATAATCAAGTATACCTTCCAAGCCAATATGCTCTTGCAACAGAGGAATCGCGAGTAAACCCATTCCCATATGAAGCAAGATTGGTGGACTATACCTTTTTTTAAGATTATAGCAACAAACAATTCTATACATACACTCTATAAGACCTGGTATAGGAACAGGAGAACATGTCGTTAATAATTTGCGTATATTAAAATACTTGCCTAACGGAACAATCCAATTCAAACTAAATTTTAACGATGATTACAAGATACTACCCAGGCGATCCAAAAAGAATTTAGGAAAATATATACCCTCTGCACTCTACAACTCACGTTTGAAAATAACCAAATCTAAATTTGAACATTTACAACAACTTAAGAAAGTCATACCACCTGATTGCCACAACTTCTACGATAACTTACCTTTTGACGATAAATAAGCCATAATCGCTTAGTTGCTTAGTTATTTTAACACTAATTTAACTTTATTTAAAAAACAGAATGTATATTTACTTTGCTAATAATAAATAAAATAACTTTTATGGAACCTATTTTCTTTGAAATAAAGGAATGCAATACCGCGTATTTTTCAAAAAGCTTTTTGTTTGCAGTTTTGAGTGCTTTTTTTTTGGTAAATTATTATATGTGCACGGTGAGGCAACCCGAAATGAAGAAATGTTTGATCAGTTCAAGATTGGAGCAACGGTTTGGCTAAAAATCAGTTTTTTCTTCCTCCTACACAATTTGGCTTCTATCTAATACGCGGTATTGCGCGCCAAGCGACGATTTGGGAACCCGCCATTCGTGAAGGCTTCATTAACTGGTTCAGCGCACGAGACGACTGGAGCACTTGCTGATATGGGGGGCTATAGCCCCGAACGAGTTACCCCTCTGTCTTCTCGCTCGGATTCTGGTTTCCCTGTCGACGATGATCCCTGGGATATTTCGGAGTGAGGACTCCCTATAATCCGCACTTGAAACAAAACGGGTTTTTGATGGGCTCTTCGCAATAGATGTACCAATGCCCCACGCTTTGACAATTCCAACACTGGATGCCTGAATAATCCGGTCTCCTCGTCCTTCTAAAATCCAATGCCTCGATATGCGGGTCTACTTCGCCCGTCCTCATATTCGGGTCTTACGTCTGGTGTTATTGCGCGAGCCTCGTTAACGTGGCGACAATGAAATCCCGTTGTAATGCTCCTGCTTTCCTTTAGCACTTGTTCTCTTCTCCGCGAAACATCCCGAAGGTCGTGCAAGTTTCTGACGTCAGCATTAAAAAGCATCAATTTCATACTACTGTTGACGTTCCGCTTTATTATGTCAATCAGTAAAGGCTCTGCCATGGGCTCCCTCAACCGCTCATTTAAACTTATCATGTCAGTGTGAAATACGTCATAGGATTCATTAGTCTTCTGTTTGCGCATTGAGATCTCCATCATGATCTCATGATCGCTTTTCAGAGTACCGAAATCTCTTTTCAGTAAATAGCACAAAAATGCATAAGTCGCGTTTGGGTTTTGTTTGGTAAACAACCAGTACCACTCTTCGGCCCGCCCAGAAAGGAATATGTGGAAACTAGCCATTATTTGGTCGTCAGAGCACTGTGTACGCTCACACAGGGTGTCTAGCTTAAACAGGAAATCCGCAACGTTCCCAGTACCATCGAACGATATTTTCCACTCCTGTGGTTTCACTACTATGCTGCTCGGAGCAGGGTTCTTTGGGGTTACAACCGCTGGAGTTGGGTTACGTTCAGTTCTATTTCTTCCTGTGAGGTCCGGAAAAGTTGGTGTGACACTTCCACCCACCAGTCTCCACGAGGAGCTTCGGCAGGGATACATGGGGTATGCGCCCTATCGCTTGCAGCTCCGCCAAAGTTCCCATGATTTAATATTGCTAAAGTTGAGTATTGGTATTTAAAAAAAAAACTTCTATCTAAAGCAAAAGGTAAGCCAGTTAGGGGTTAATGAAAAAGGTCAGAATTCACCCCCCCCCCCCCTTCACCCTATATTACCGACGAGTTTCTTAAAAAAAAAGAAAGATTTATGTGCAAGGAAAAAATTCGAGAGGATACAATCAATATTAATTCGATAATCGTATCGAATAAAAAAAAAACTCAAAAGCTGGAAGTAAAGTGGTTATTGAAACATACGTGTTATAAAATCAATAAAAAAACAGCATAGATTTCGCAAAACTACTTGTGTATTTAGGTGTTAATGGGAATGCTGAGGCATTAGTAGGCACAGGTATGAAAAAAAGATTTTGTTACAGAAAAAAAATTCACTCAAACTTGTCCCTAGGGCTCCCAACCGCAGTGCAAAGGAGGTCTTAGGGACCCACCTTTCAGACTGGTTGGGGCCACTAGGGTCAGTTCCAGACACACACAGTTTGGTCCCAGCACACCCAACCGCAACGCAAGGGCGATCTCCAGGGGCTCACCTCTTGGACTGGCTGGGGGTGTTGGGGCCTCTCCGTTCACTCAAACTGGACACCCCTCCTTCCTCCGCCGCAATGGATGGAGCGGTTTCAGAAGCGGCTCCCCAGACTGGTGGGACAGGGAAGGGTGCCGCTTTGAATCCCAGCTCAACCCGTCGCAATGCAGGTCGTATTCATTACTACCACCTGGGACGTGGGATGAGCTGGGGTTCTTATAATACACACACTCTCACACTCATACCAGACAACACAAATTCGGCATAAAAGAAGAAAAAAAATTACCAAAATTTTAAACATTAAAAAAAATAAAACCACCGGGAAAACTAAACCCAAAATCTACAAAAAAACTAAGTGCGTTCATCACTGCCTCACCGGGTGAAATGCAAACTCCGGAGGACACGATGTTCAGTCTCATGGATCCCTCAGCTACTGGCGACGATGATCATTCCGGGCACCCTGATCCGTCCAACCATCCCACCGCAACGCTGGGGCGGTCTCCAGGGGCCTACCCCTGGGATTTGTGGGATGGTCAACTTCAAAAGTTGACCCGGAGTGATCCTCGCGACCAGCGCTTCAGGAACCACGTTGGGCGCCATCTGTTATGGAAGCGTTTCTAAAATGGAGCAGCAAGGAAGGCAGTCGGCATGATCTAGGGGTGTAATGTGGCTAATAATGTTGGCTGGACGGGGTTCTTGCCAACCCTGCTGTCCTGCGCCATGAAGGGAAAAATTCTTATCATGCCTATTCAAAACAAACTGTCAGAAAGCGCGGAACTCATTCAAAACGCTTACATTTCAAAAAAAAAAAAAAAAACGACATCCGGCAGAACCGGATGCCACGGACAGACCGTTAAAGATTCAAAATTTAAAATTCAAAAAATCAAAAAAAATCTAACGCAAAAAAATTAAGCGAACCGGCAATGACCGGTTACTAACTTGCTGAAACAAAAGAAAACTAAAACGGCTGAAAATAAAAATAAAAATAAAAATAAAAAGGCCGAATATACATAGGGGCGCCGCGGGTGTTGTTGCGACGCCCGGTGCTTAGCCCCACCCTCAATAACCATGGCCACCGACGCACCTAAATTTTCGGTGGCCCCTTACCTGAATACCCTCTGTGCCTTCTAAATGAGAAGAGCTATCAATCTGCATTCCCATTTTACAAAAATTTATTGACAATTCATTTTAAAAGAAAGGAATCGTAAATTACAAAATACCTTGTACACTACATGTATGAAACAAATTTCACTTTTTATACTCAGTTGAGCAGAGCTCACAGAGTATATTAAGTTTGATTGGATAACGGTTGGTTGTACAGGTATAAAGGAATCGAGATAGATATAGACTTCCTTATATCAAAATCATCAGGATCAAAAAAAAATTTGATTGAGCCATGTCCGTCCGTCCGTCCGTTAATACGATAACTTGAGTAAATTTTGAGGTATCTTGATGAAATTTGGTATGTAGGTTCCTGAGCACTCATCGATATCGGACTATAACCACGCCCACTTTTTCGATATCGAAAATTTCGAAAAACCGAAAAAGTGCGATAATTCATTACCAAAGACAGATAAAGCGAAGAAACTTGGTAGGTGAGTTGAACTTATGATGCAGAATGGAAAATTAGTAAAATTTTGGACAATGGGCGTGGCACCGCCCACTTTTAAAAGAAGGTAATTTAATTGTTTTGCAAGCTGTAATTTGACAGTCGTTGAAGATATCATGATGGAATTTGGCAGGAACTTTACTCCTATTACTACATGTACGCTTAATAAAAATTAGCAAAATCGGAGAAAAAAATTTTTTTTAAGTAAAATTTTAACAAAAAATTTAATATCTTTTCAGTATATAAGTAAATTATGTCAACATTAAACTCCAGTAATGATATGGTGCAACAAAATAAAAAAATAAAGGAAAATTTCAAAATGGGTGGGGCTCCGCCCTTTTTCATTTAATTTGTCTAGGATACTTTTAATGCCATAAGTCGAACAAAATCTTACCAAACCTTTTGAAATTTGGTAGGGGCATAGATTTTACGACATTAACTGTTTTCTGTGAAAATGGGCGAAATCGGTTGATGCTACGCCCAGTTTTTATACACAGTAGTCCGTCTGTCCTTCCGCATGGCCGTTAACACGATAACTTGAGCAAAAATCGACATATCTTTACTGAATTTAGTTCACGTACTTATCTGAACTCACTTTATCTTGGTATAAAAAATGTACGAAATCCGACTATGATCACGCCCACTTTTTCGATATCGAAAATTACGAAAAATGAAAAAAATGCCATAATTCTATACCAAATACGAAAAAAGGGATGAAACATGGTAATTGGATTGGTTTATTGACGCGAAATATAACTTTAGAAAAAACTTTGTAAAATGGTTGTGGCACCTACCATATTAAGTAGAATAAAATGGAAAAGTTCTGCAGGGCGAAATAAAAAACCCCTGAAATTTTGGCAGGTATTACATGTATCCAACAGATGATGTTCTGGGTCACCCTGGCCCACATTTTGGTCGATATCTGGAAAACGCCTTCACATAGACAACTACCACCACTCCCTTTTAAAACTCTCATTATTACCTTTAATTTGATACCAATATCGTACAAACACATTCTAGAGTCACCCCTGGTCCACCTTTATGGCGATATCTCGAAAAGGCGACCACCGATAGAACGAAGGCCAACTCCCTTTTAAAAATACTCATAAACACCTTCCATTTGATACCCATATCGTACAAACGCATTCAAGAATCACCCCTGGTCCACCTTTATGGCGATATTTCGAAAAGGCGTCCACCTATAAAACTAAGGCCCACTCCCTTTTAAAATACTCATTAACACCTTTCCTTTGATACCCATATCTTACAAACGTATTCTAGAGTCACCCCTGGTCCACCTTTATGGCAATATCTCGAAAAGGCGCCCACCTATAGAACTAAGGCCCACTCCTTTTTAAGTAATCATTAGCACCGTTCATTTGATACCCATATCGTACAAACAAATTCTAGAGTCACCCCTGGTCCACCTTTATGGCAATATCTCCAAAAAGGCGCCCACCTATAGAACTAAGGCCCACTCCCTTTTAAAAATACTCATTAACACCTTCCATTTGATATCCATATCGTACAAACAAATTCTAGAGTCACCCCTGGTCCACCTCTATGGCGATATCTCGAAAAGGCGCCCACCTATAGAACTAAGGCCCACTCCCTTTTAAGTAATAATTAACACCTTTCATTTGATACCCATATCTTACGAACGTATTCTAGAGTCACCCCTGGTCCACCTTTATGGCAATATCTCGAAAAGGCGCCCACCTATAGAACTAAGGCCCACTCCCTTTTAAGTAATCATTAGCACCTTTCATTTGATACCCATATCGTACAAACAAATTCCAGAGTCACCCCTGGTCCACCTTTATGGCAATATCTCCAAAAAGGCGCCCACCTATAGAACTAAGGCCCACTCCCTTTTAAGTAATCATTAGCACCTTTCATTTGATACCCATATCGTACAAACACATTCTAGAGTCACCCCTGGTCCACCTCTATGGCGATATCTCGAAAAGGCGTCCACCTATAGAACTAAGGCCCACTCCCTTTTAAGTAATTATTAACACCTTTCATTTGATACCCATATCGTACAAACAAATTCTAGAGTCACCCCTGGTCCACCTTTATGGCAATATCTCCAAAAAGGCGCCCTTCTATAGAACTAAGGCCCACTCCCTTTTAAGTAATCATTAGCACCTTTCATTTGATACCCATATCGTACAAACACATTCTAGAGTCACCCCTGGTCCACCTCTATGGCGATATCTCGAAAAGGCGCCCACCTATAGAACTAAGGCCCACTCCCTTTTAAGTAATCATTAGCACCTTTCATTTGATACCCATATCGTACAAACACATTCTAGAGTCACCCCTGGTCCACCTCTATGGCGATATCTCGAAAAGGCGTCCACCTATAGAATTAAGGCCCACTCCCTTTTAAGTAATCATTAACACCTTTCATTTGATACCCATATCTTACAAACGTATTCTAGAGTCACCCCTGGTCCACCTTTGTGGTAATATCTAGAAAAGGCGCCCACCTATAGAACTAAGCCCCATTCCCTTTTAAGTAATCATTAGCACCTTTCATTTTATACCCATATCGTACAAACAAATTCTAGAGTCACCCCTGGTCCACCTCTATGGCGATATCTCGAAAAGGCGCCCACCTATAGAACTAAGCCCCATTCCCTTTTAAGTAATCATTAGCACCTTTCATTTGATAACCATATCGTACAAACAAATTCTAGAGTCACCCCTGGTCCACCTTTATGGCAATATCTCCAAAAAGGCGCCCACCTATAGAACTAAGGCCCACTCCCTTTTAAAAATACTCATTAACACCTTCCATTTGATATCCATATCGTACAAACAAATTCTAGAGTCACCCCTGGTCCACCTCTATGGCGATATCTAGAAAAGGCGCCCACCTATAGAACTAAGGCCCACTCCCTTTTAAAAATACTCATTAACACCTTCCATTTGATATCCATATCGTACAAACAAATTCTAGAGTCACCCCTGGTCCACCTCTATGGCGATATCTCGAAAAGGCGCCCACCTATAGAACTAAGCCCCATTCCCTTTTAAGTAATCATTAGCACCTTTCATTTTATACCCATATCGTACAAACAAATTCTAGAGTCACCCCTGATCCACCTTTATGGTAATATCTCGAAAAGGCGCCCACCTATAGAACTAAGGCCCATTCCCTTTTAAGTAATCATTAGCACCTTTCATTTGATAACCATATCTTACAAACGTATTCTAGAGTCACCCCTGGTCCACCTTTATGGCAATATCTCGAAAAGGCGCCCACCTATAGAACTAAGGCCCACTCCTTTTTAAGTAATCATTAGCACCGTTCATTTGATACCCATATCGTACAAACAAATTCTAGAGTCACCCCTGGTCCACCTTTATGGCAATATCTCCAAAAAGGCGCCCACCTATAGAACTAAGGCCCACTCCCTTTTAAAAATACTTATTAACACCTTCCATTTGATATCCATATCGTACAAACAAATTCTAGAGTCACCCCTGGTCCACCTCTATGGCGATATCTCGAAAAGGCGCCCACCTATAGAACTAAGGCCCACTCCCTTTTAAGTAATAATTAACACCTTTCATTTGATACCCATATCTTACGAACGTATTCTAGAGTCACCCCTGATCCACCTTTATGGCAATATCTCCAAAAACGCGCCCACCTATAGAACTAAGGCCCACTCCCTTTTAAGTAATCATTAGCACCTTTCGTTTGATACCCATATAGTACAAACACATTCTAGAGTCACCCCTGGTCCACCTCTATGGCGATATCTCGAAAAGGCGCCCACCTATAGAACTAAGGCCCACTCCCTTTTAAGTAATCATTAACACCTTTCATTTGATACCCATATCTTACAAACGTATTCTAGAGTCACCCCTGGTCCACCTTTATGGTAATATCTCGAAAAGGCGCCCACCTATAGAACTAAGGCCCACTCCCTTTTAAGTACTCATTAACACCTTTCATTTGATACCCATATCGTACAAACACATTCTAGAGTCACCCCTGGTCCACCTCTATGGCGATATCTCGAAAAGGCGCCCACCTATAGAACTGAGGCCCACTCCCTTTTAAGTAATCATTAACACCTTTCATTTGATAGCCATATCTTACAAACGTATTCTAGAGTCACCCCTGGTCCACCTTTATGGCAATATCTCGAAAAGGCGCCCACCTATAGAACTAAGGCCCACTCCCTTTTAAGTAATCATTAGCACCTTTCATTTGATACCCATATCGTACAAACAAATTCTAGAGTCACCCATGGTCCACCTTTATGGCAATATCTCCAAAAAGGCGCCCTTCTATAGAACTAAGGCCCACTCCCTTTTAAGTAATCATTAGCACCTTTCATTTTATACCCATATCGTACAAACAAATTCTAGAGTCACCCCTGGTCCACCTCTATGGCGATATCTCGAAAAGGCGCCCACCTATAGAACTAAGCCCCATTCCCTTTTAAGTAATCATTAGCACCTTTCATTTGATAACCATATCGTACAAACAAATTCTAGAGTCACCCCTGGTCCACCTTTATGGCAATATCTCCAAAAAGGCGCCCACCTATAGAACTAAGGCCCACTCCCTTTTAAAAATACTCATTAACACCTTCCATTTGATATCCATATCGTACAAACGCATTCAAGAATCACCCCTGGTCCACCTTTATGGCGATATTTCGAAAAGGCGTCCACCTATAAAACTAAGGCCCACTCCCTTTTAAAATACTCATTAACACCTTTCCTTTGATACCCATATCTTACAAACGTATTCTAGAGTCACCCCTGGTCCACCTTTATGGCAATATCTCGAAAAGGCGCCCACCTATAGAACTAAGGCCCACTCCTTTTTAAGTAATCATTAGCACCGTTCATTTGATACCCATATCGTACAAACAAATTCTAGAGTCACCCCTGGTCCACCTTTATGGCAATATCTCCAAAAAGGCGCCCACCTATAGAACTAAGGCCCACTCCCTTTTAAAAATACTCATTAACACCTTCCATTTGATATCCATATCGTACAAACAAATTCTAGAGTCACCCCTGGTCCACCTCTATGGCGATATCTCGAAAAGGCGCCCACCTATAGAACTAAGGCCCACTCCCTTTTAAGTAATAATTAACACCTTTCATTTGATACCCATATCTTACGAACGTATTCTAGAGTCACCCCTGGTCCACCTTTATGGCAATATCTCGAAAAGGCGCCCACCTATAGAACTAAGGCCCACTCCCTTTTAAGTAATCATTAGCACCTTTCATTTGATACCCATATCGTACAAACAAATTCCAGAGTCACCCCTGGTCCACCTTTATGGCAATATCTCCAAAAAGGCGCCCACCTATAGAACTAAGGCCCACTCCCTTTTAAGTAATCATTAGCACCTTTCATTTGATACCCATATCGTACAAACACATTCTAGAGTCACCCCTGGTCCACCTCTATGGCGATATCTCGAAAAGGCGTCCACCTATAGAACTAAGGCCCACTCCCTTTTAAGTAATTATTAACACCTTTCATTTGATACCCATATCGTACAAACAAATTCTAGAGTCACCCCTGGTCCACCTTTATGGCAATATCTCCAAAAAGGCGCCCTTCTATAGAACTAAGGCCCACTCCCTTTTAAGTAATCATTAGCACCTTTCATTTGATACCCATATCGTACAAACACATTCTAGAGTCACCCCTGGTCCACCTCTATGGCGATATCTCGAAAAGGCGCCCACCTATAGAACTAAGGCCCACTCCCTTTTAAGTAATCATTAGCACCTTTCATTTGATACCCATATCGTACAAACACATTCTAGAGTCACCCCTGGTCCACCTCTATGGCGATATCTCGAAAAGGCGTCCACCTATAGAATTAAGGCCCACTCCCTTTTAAGTAATCATTAACACCTTTCATTTGATACCCATATCTTACAAACGTATTCTAGAGTCACCCCTGGTCCACCTTTGTGGTAATATCTAGAAAAGGCGCCCACCTATAGAACTAAGCCCCATTCCCTTTTAAGTAATCATTAGCACCTTTCATTTTATACCCATATCGTACAAACAAATTCTAGAGTCACCCCTGGTCCACCTCTATGGCGATATCTCGAAAAGGCGCCCACCTATAGAACTAAGCCCCATTCCCTTTTAAGTAATCATTAGCACCTTTCATTTGATAACCATATCGTACAAACAAATTCTAGAGTCACCCCTGGTCCACCTTTATGGCAATATCTCCAAAAAGGCGCCCACCTATAGAACTAAGGCCCACTCCCTTTTAAAAATACTCATTAACACCTTCCATTTGATATCCATATCGTACAAACAAATTCTAGAGTCACCCCTGGTCCACCTCTATGGCGATATCTAGAAAAGGCGCCCACCTATAGAACTAAGGCCCACTCCCTTTTAAAAATACTCATTAACACCTTCCATTTGATATCCATATCGTACAAACAAATTCTAGAGTCACCCCTGGTCCACCTCTATGGCGATATCTCGAAAAGGCGCCCACCTATAGAACTAAGCCCCATTCCCTTTTAAGTAATCATTAGCACCTTTCATTTTATACCCATATCGTACAAACAAATTCTAGAGTCACCCCTGATCCACCTTTATGGTAATATCTCGAAAAGGCGCCCACCTATAGAACTAAGGCCCATTCCCTTTTAAGTAATCATTAGCACCTTTCATTTGATAACCATATCTTACAAACGTATTCTAGAGTCACCCCTGGTCCACCTTTATGGCAATATCTCGAAAAGGCGCCCACCTATAGAACTAAGGCCCACTCCTTTTTAAGTAATCATTAGCACCGTTCATTTGATACCCATATCGTACAAACAAATTCTAGAGTCACCCCTGGTCCACCTTTATGGCAATATCTCCAAAAAGGCGCCCACCTATAGAACTAAGGCCCACTCCCTTTTAAAAATACTTATTAACACCTTCCATTTGATATCCATATCGTACAAACAAATTCTAGAGTCACCCCTGGTCCACCTCTATGGCGATATCTCGAAAAGGCGCCCACCTATAGAACTAAGGCCCACTCCCTTTTAAGTAATAATTAACACCTTTCATTTGATACCCATATCTTACGAACGTATTCTAGAGTCACCCCTGATCCACCTTTATGGCAATATCTCCAAAAACGCGCCCACCTATAGAACTAAGGCCCACTCCCTTTTAAGTAATCATTAGCACCTTTCGTTTGATACCCATATAGTACAAACACATTCTAGAGTCACCCCTGGTCCACCTCTATGGCGATATCTCGAAAAGGCGCCCACCTATAGAACTAAGGCCCACTCCCTTTTAAGTAATCATTAACACCTTTCATTTGATACCCATATCTTACAAACGTATTCTAGAGTCACCCCTGGTCCACCTTTATGGTAATATCTCGAAAAGGCGCCCACCTATAGAACTAAGGCCCACTCCCTTTTAAGTACTCATTAACACCTTTCATTTGATACCCATATCGTACAAACACATTCTAGAGTCACCCCTGGTCCACCTCTATGGCGATATCTCGAAAAGGCGCCCACCTATAGAACTGAGGCCCACTCCCTTTTAAGTAATCATTAACACCTTTCATTTGATAGCCATATCTTACAAACGTATTCTAGAGTCACCCCTGGTCCACCTTTATGGCAATATCTCGAAAAGGCGCCCACCTATAGAACTAAGGCCCACTCCCTTTTAAGTAATCATTAGCACCTTTCATTTGATACCCATATCGTACAAACAAATTCTAGAGTCACCCATGGTCCACCTTTATGGCAATATCTCCAAAAAGGCGCCCTTCTATAGAACTAAGGCCCACTCCCTTTTAAGTAATCATTAGCACCTTTCATTTGATACCCATATCGTACAAACACATTCTAGAGTCACCCCTGGTCCACCTCTATGGCGATATCTCGAAAAGGCGCCCACCTATAGAACTAAGGCCCACTCCCTTTTAAGTAATCATAAACACCTTTCATTTGATACCCATATCTTACAAACGTATTCTAGAGTCACCCCTGGTCCACCTTTATGGTAATATCTCGAAAAGGCGCCCACCTATAGAACTAAGGCCCACTCCCTTTTAAGTACTCATTAACACCTTTCATTTGATACCCATATCGTACAAACACATTCTAGAGTCACCCCTGGTCCACCTCTATGGCGATATCTCGAAAAGGCGCCCACCTATAGAACTGAGGCCCACTCCCTTTTAAGTAATCATTAACACCTTTCATTTGATAACCATATCTTACAAACGTATTCTAGAGTCACCCCTGGTCCACCTTTATGGCAATATCTCGAAAAGGCGCCCACCTATAGAACTAAGGCCCACTCCCTTTTAAGTAATCATTAGCACCTTTCATTTGATACCCATATCGTACAAACAAATTCTAGAGTCACCCCTGGTCCACCTTTATGGTAATATCTCAAAAACGCGCCCACCTATAGAACTAAGGCCTACTCCCTTTTAAGTAATCATTAGCACCTTTCATTTGATACCCATATCTTACAAACACATTCTAGAGTCACCCCTGGTCCACCTCTATGGCGATATCTCGAAAAGGCGCCCACCTATAGAACTAAGGCCCACTCCCTTTTAAGTAATCATTAACACCTTTCATTTGATACCCATATCTTACAAACGTATTCTAGAGTCACCCCTGGTCCACCTTTATGGTAATATCTCGAAAAGGCGCCCACCTATAGAACTAAGGCCCACTCCCTTTTAAGTACTCATTAACACCTTTCATTTGATACCCATATCGTACAAACACATTCTAGAGTCACCCCTGGTCCACCTCTATGGCGATATCTCCAAAAAGGCGCCCACCTATAGAACTGAGGCCCACTCCCTTTTGAGTAATCATTAACACCTTTCATTTGATACCCATATCTTACAAACGTATTCTAGAGTCACCCCTGGTCCACCTTTATGGCAATATCTCGAAAAGGCGCCCACCTATAGAACTAAGGCCCACTCCCTTTTAAGTAATCATTAGCACCTTTCATTTGATACCCATATCGCACAAACAAATTCTAGAGTCACCCCTGGTCCACCTTTATGGCAATATCTCCAAAAAGGCGCCCTTCTATAGAACTAAGGCCCACTCCCTTTTAAGTAATCATTAGCACCTTTCATTTGATACCCATATCGTACAAACACATTCTAGAGTCACCCCTGGCCTACCTCTATGGCGATATCTCGAAAAGGCGCCCACCTATAGAACTAAGGCCCACTCCCTTTTAAGTAATTATTAACACCTTTCATTTGAGACCCATATCTTACAAACGTATTCTAGAGTCACCCCTGGTCCACCTTTATGGTAATATCTCGAAAAGGCGCCCACCTATAGAACTAAGGCCCACTCCCTTTTAAGTAATCATTAGCACCTTTCATTTGATACCCATATCGTACAAACAAATTCTAGAGTCACCCCTGGTCCACCTTTATGGCAATATCTCCAAAAAGGCGCCCACCTATAGAACTAAGGCCCACTCCCTTTTAAGTAATCATTAGCACCTTTCATTTGATACCCATATCGTACAAACAAATTCTAGAGTCACCCCTGGTCCACCTTTATGGCAATATCTCCAAAAAGGCGCCCACCTATAGAACTAAGGCCCACTCCCTTTTAAGTAATCATTAGCACCTTTCATTTGATACCCATATCGTACAAACACATTCTAGAGTCACCCCTGGTCCACCTCTATGGCGATATCTCGAAAAGGCGTCCACCTATAGAATTAAGGCCCACTCCCTTTTAAGTAATCATTAACACCTTTCATTTGATACCCATATCTTACAAACGTATTCTAGAGTCACCCCTGGTCCACCTTTGTGGTAATATCTAGAAAAGGCGCCCACCTATAGAACTAAGCCCCATTCCCTTTTAAGTAATCATTAGCACCTTTCATTTTATACCCATATCGTACAAACAAATTCTAGAGTCACCCCTGATCCACCTTTATGGTAATATCTCGAAAAGGCGCCCACCTATAGAACTAAGGCCCATTCCCATTTAAGTAATCATTAGCACCTTTCATTTGATAACCATATCGTACAAACAAATTCTAGAGTCACCCCTGGTCCACCTTTATGGCAATATCTCCAAAAAGGCGCCCACCTATAGAACTAAGGCCCACTCCCTTTTAAAAATACTCATTAACACCTTCCATTTGATATCCATATCGTACAAACAAATTCTAGAGTCACCCCTGGTCCACCTCTATGGCGATATCTCGAAAAGGCGCCCACCTATAGAACTAAGGCCCACTCCCTTTTAAAAATACTCATTATCACCTTCCATTTGATATCCATATCGTACAAACAAATTCTAGAGTCACCCCTGGTCCACCTCTATGGCGATATCTCGAAAAGGCGCCCACCTATAGAACTAAGGCCCACTCCTTTTTAAGTAATCATTAGCACCGTTCATTTGATACCCATATCGTACAAACAAATTCTAGAGTCACCCCTGGTCCACCTTTATGGCAATATCTCCAAAAAGGCGCCCACCTATAGAACTAAGGCCCACTCCCTTTTAAAAATACTCATTAACACCTTCCATTTGATATCCATATCGTACAAACAAATTCTAGAGTCACCCCTGGTCCACCTCTATGGCGATATCTCGAAAAGGCGCCCACCTATAGAACTAAGGCCCACTCCCTTTTAAGTAATAATTAACACCTTTCATTTGATACCCATATCTTACGAACGTATTCTAGAGTCACCCCTGATCCACCTTTATGGCAATATCTCCAAAAACGCGCCCACCTATAGAACTAAGGCCCACTCCCTTTTAAGTAATCATTAGCACCTTTCATTTGATACCCATATAGTACAAACACATTCTAGAGTCACCCCTGGTCCACCTCTATGGCGATATCTCGAAAAGGCGCCCACCTATAGAACTAAGGCCCACTCCCTTTTAAGTAATCATTAACACCTTTCATTTGATACCCATATCTTACAAACGTATTCTAGAGTCACCCCTGGTCCACCTTTATGGTAATATCTCGAAAAGACGCCCACCTATAGAACTAAGGCCCACTCCCTTTTAAGTACTCATTAACACCTTTCATTTGATACCCATATCGTACAAACACATTCTAGAGTCACCCCTGGTCCACCTCTATGGCGATATCTCGAAAAGGCGCCCACCTATAGAACTGAGGCCCACTCCCTTTTAAGTAATCATTAACACCTTTCATTTGATACCCATATCTTACAAACGTATTCTAGAGTCACCCCTGGTCCACCTTTATGGCAATATCTCGAAAAGGCGCCCACCTATAGAACTAAGGCCCACTCCCTTTTAAGTAATCATTAGCACCTTTCATTTGATACCCATATCGTACAAACAAATTCTAGAGTCACCCCTGGTCCACCTTTATGGCAATATCTCCAAAAAGGCGCCCTTCTATAGAACTAAGGCCCACTCCCTTTTAAGTAATCATTAGCACCTTTCATTTGATACCCATATCGTACAAACACATTCTAGAGTCACCCCTGGTCCACCTCTATGGCGATATCTCGAAAAGGCGCCCACCTATAGAACTAAGGCCCACTCCCTTTTAAGTAATCATAAACACCTTTCATTTGATACCCATATCTTACAAACGTATTCTAGAGTCACCCCTGGTCCACCTTTATGGTAATATCTCGAAAAGGCGCCCACCTATAGAACTAAGGCCCACTCCCTTTTAAGTACTCATTAACACCTTTCATTTGATACCCATATCGTACAAACACATTCTAGAGTCACCCCTGGTCCACCTCTATGGCGATATCTCGAAAAGGCGCCCACCTATAGAACTGAGGCCCACTCCCTTTTAAGTAATCATTAACACCTTTCATTTGATAACCATATCTTACAAACGTATTCTAGAGTCACCCCTGGTCCACCTTTATGGCAATATCTCGAAAAGGCGCCCACCTATAGAACTAAGGCCCACTCCCTTTTAAGTAATCATTAGCACCTTTCATTTGATACCCATATCGTACAAACAAATTCTAGAGTCACCCCTGGTCCACCTTTATGGCAATATCTCCAAAAACGCGCCCACCTATAGAACTAAGGCCCACTCCCTTTTAAGTAATCATTAGCACCTTTCATTTGATACCCATATCGTACAAACACATTCTAGAGTCACCCCTGGTCCACCTCTATGGCGATATCTCGAAAAGGCGCCCACCTATAGAACTAAGGCCCACTCCCTTTTAAGTAATCATTAACACCTTTCATTTGATACCCATATCTTACAAACGTATTCTAGAGTCACCCCTGGTCCACCTTTATGGTAATATCTCGAAAAGGCGCCCACCTATAGAACTAAGGCCCACTCCCTTTTAAGTACTCATTAACACCTTTCATTTGATACCCATATCGTACAAACACATTCTAGAGTCACCCCTGGTCCACCTCTATGGCGATATCTCCAAAAAGGCGCCCACCTATAGAACTGAGGCCCACTCCCTTTTAAGTAATCATTAACACCTTTCATTTGATACCCATATCTTACAAACGTATTCTAGAGTCACCCCTGGTCCACCTTTATGGCAATATCTCGAAAAGGCGCCCACCTATAGAACTAAGGCCCACTCCCTTTTAAGTAATCATTAGCACCTTTCATTTGATACCCATATCGTACAAACAAATTCTAGAGTCACCCCTGGTCCACCTTTATGGCAATATCTCCAAAAAGGCGCCCACCTATAGAACTAAGGCCCACTCCCTTTTAAGTAATCATTAGCACCTTTCATTTGATACCCATATCGTACAAACAAATTCTAGAGTCACCCCTGGTCCACCTTTATGGCAATATCTCCAAAAAGGCGCCCACCTGTAGAACTAAGGCCCACTCCCTTTTAAGTAATCATTAGCACCTTTCATTTGATACCCATATCGTACAAACACATTCTAGAGTCACCCCTGGTCCACCTCTATGGCGATATCTCGAAAAGGCGCCCACCTATAGAACTAAGGCCCACTCCCTTTTAAGTAATCATTAACACCTTTCATTTGATACCCATATCTTACAAACGTATTCTAGAGTCACCCCTGGTCCACCTTTATGGCAATATCTCGAAAAGGCGCCCACCTATAGAACTGAGGCCCACTCCCTTTTAAGTAATCATTAGCACCTTTCATTTGATACCCATATCGTCCAAACACATTCTAGAGTCACCCCTGGTCCACCTTTATGGCGATATCCCGAAATGGCGCCCACCTATAGAATTATGGCCCACTCCCTTTAAAAATACTCTTTAATACCTTCCATTTGATACCCATGGCATACAAACACATTCCAGGATTATCCTAGGTTCCTTTTCCTACATGGTAGTTTTCCCCTATTTTGTCCCCAAAGCTCTCACCTGAGTATATAATGTTCGGTTACACCCGAACTTAGCCTTCCTTACTTGTTTTTTCTTCGCATGGTTACTATCTTCGACTGGCAGTAGTGACTAAGTACAAATTCCTTAGTTTCGAAAAGGTTTTTTTGAGTCCACCTTTTTCTTTAGAGAATTTTTAAAAGTATTAGTAGTGTGGAAATGGGGCTTCCAGCCCAAATGGGGAAAGGAAAAATGAGAAAGGAAAAGCATATACACACCGACACTCATATATAAAAATAAAAATAAATGTAAGGCGCGATAACCTCCGAAGAGATCTAAGGCCGAGCTTCTCTTCCAATTTGCGTCGTGCTCCTCTTGATTTTTCCCTACAAATTGGCCGGACGGGACCTACATGTTTTATGCCGACTCCGAACGGCATCTGCAAGGCAGATGAGTTTTCGCTGAGAGCTTTTCATGGCAGAAATACAATCGGAGCGCTTGCCAGATACTGCCGAGGGGCGACCCCGCTTAGAAAAATTTTCTTCTAATTGAAAAATCTTATTTCAAAAATTTTGATGTTGCTTTGCCCGGGAGTTGAACCCAGGGCATACGGTGTGATAGGCGGAGCACGCTACCATCACACCACGATGGCCGCCAGTCATATATATACCGCAAGACAATTTCGTTGTCTATATTTAGGCGCATACGTATGAAACCACAAAACAGCAAAACAATTTCGTTGCCTAGATTTAGGCACATACGTTCTTTCGGTTTGTGTTCTGGCTGATCTATAAGAAAAAGCTTAGAGCTTTTTGCATTTAGCAGAGTTTAGCCGTTCAGGAGAGGATCGAGCTCAGATTTTAAAAGGGGGCCCTACATTTTTAAAGGGCCCCAAATTTTTAAATTTCCCCTCATATTTCTAATGATTCCTAGACTTCCCTCGAGCATTTTTAAAGAGTAACATAAATTTCTAAAGAGCCGCTTGCCTTTTTCTTGTAGACATACTGATGCATATGTATGCACGTGAGAGAATTTTGTGAACCCAGCAAGAAATCGAGCGACTGCTCCCCAATCCCCCCCCCCCCACCCCCTCTTTTTTCTCATCTACAAAAAGTAACAGTTGGACACCTGTACTACAGCCCAACCCCAACCCAAACCCCCAACCCTCACCCACAACCCCCCTTTTTTGCCATCTACAAAAAGGAGCCGATGTGCATTTGTAGTACCGCCCCCTTTTTTTCTCGTCTGCAAAACGGACCGGTCGGGCACCCGCAGGGGCAGATTGAACATTTTGTTTGACATTTTATTAGATTGTAAGTTTGTGTGTACATACTGACACATATGTTTGTACATGGGAATTTTATTAAACCACACTGATAAGAAACCTTAACCGTACAACATTGAGACATATTTATATGTATATAAGTAAATAAAACCACATGCTATATTTCATTTAATTAAATTCATTATCAGATTTTCCGTAAGTATAAAACATAGAAACCCGATCAGGGGCAGATTGAACTTTTACAGAAATCTTTAGAAATCTATTCAAATAAAAGAAAATATTGAAGAATTTGCTATAATGTCACACCAAACATTGATGACTGAAGCATTTATGGAGAACAATAATGTTGGTGATATAATTAAGGAAAAGTTTAGTAAATTGATTGAAAAAATTAAAACATTTCAAGAGCGAGATAGTGGTTGGAGTCTAAGTGAAATTATCCATCTAAAAGTAAACATAAATAAATACCAACCAATTAGAGGTTCATTATATATACCACTACCAAAAGTAATAGCAGATAAAACAGATTGTATTAAGATATATATTGCTTTAAGTGGGCCATAATTTCATCTCTTTACCCCCAAAACATGGACAAAGGTGTTCTTCATATCAGGCATGCTTAACGAACGAAACGATATCATTTCGTTACGATAATCAACGCTAATAAACGAAACGAAGTCACTTTGTTTCGTTTATTAACGTTAAGAACGTCAAAATAACGTTTAGTGACTTCGTTTCGTTTATTAGCGTTGATTATCGTAACGAAATGATATCGTTTCGTTCGTTAAGCATGCCTGCTTCATATCACATTAGAAATATCCAAGATTCCATTATAACTTTAATTAATAATAAAGTAGTCAATCAAAAATTATAATTTCCCATTACAAATAAAAGATATTGAAATATTTGAATCAAATAATCCAGATATTAGTGTAACTGTGTTTGGTATAGAAGACAATTTGGTAGTAGGACCCTTTTATTTAACAAAAGAAGAAAAATCACATCACGTTAATCTTATTTCTTTATACAGTGATGATTTCAATGAAAGCCATTATGTTTTGATAAAAAATCTAAGTTGATTAATGGGGCATCAAGTTACAAGACATGTACATAAATTTTATTTTTGCAATACATGTCTAATACATTTTGATAAGGAAGAAAAATTACTAAACCATAAAAAGCATTGTAGAAAAATTGTAACACGCATGCCTACACCTGAGAAAAGAATATTAAAATTTGAAAATTTCAAAAAACAATTAGATGTACAATTTACTATATATGCAGATTTCGAATGTATTCTAAAACCAAAATTCTAGTAGGACTCAATGTGTACAAAAACATATTTCTTATGCCTATTGTTATTTTATTAAGTGCTCATATAATAACCAACTGAATCATTTTAACTGCCAACCAACTTAGGCGTCAAAACGAGGATATATTTTGTCATATTTGTGGAATGGAACTTTTATTAAATGATAGGGTAGCAGATATTAACTGGTGAATATAGAGTTCCAGCACATAATAAATGTAATTTAGAATATCAGATATCAAATTTTATTCCAATATTTTTTCATAATTTATCTAAATATGATTATCATTTATTTATTAAAGAGTTGTCATCTGTAGAGGGGGATATAAATATTATTCCCTTAAACAAAGGGTTGTATATTTAATATCAAAGAGAATATATGGTAATAATAAAGATATTATTGATCTTAGGTTTTTAGATCCATTCCGATTCATGCCTTCTAGCTTAGACAGTTGAGCTAAGAACTTAAGTAATAATGATTTAGAAAGGCTTATTCCCCCAACGATCATCACTTTGATTTAATGAAACGTAAAGTTATTTTTCCATATGACTACTTAGATTCAGAAGAACGTCTCAACGAAACACAATTACATGTTTGTTCACACTTCTTTAATAAATTATCAATTATAGAATTGGAATTGTTTACTGATGAAAGCCTGCATAATTTTATAATGTCGGGAATTAAGGGGGGGGGGGGGGGGGGGGGGGTTGTTCAATGTTGCAAACGGCGTTCAGTTGCTAACAACAAATATTTAAGTGATTACGATGCGACATACTCTTCCACGTTAATTCCGTCTATTTCCATTGCCTTTCGTAGTCGTGCTTGAAGTTCGAGTTTATTGCCGGTTGTATTCAATCCACGGCTCTCCAACTCCTTCTTCAGTTGCTGGATCTTCAATTCACTACTCTTTGCCATGTCAAAGTTGTATTCGAAGTCTTCAGAACTTATTTAACAATTCCTCTTCTGACTCCAATAGTAACGAATTTACTGTAATTCCTCTTATTTGCAACCTTCTACTAACGTTCGTATCGCTAAACTGTTGAATAAATGACTCCAATATTCAATAATGTAAAATGGCCTTTATTTAAGTACTTCACAATAACACTGATACTTCACAACCAATAGCTTGCTTAAATCAAACTGATTGTCGCGCCTCCACTGTCGCTGCTTTTATACTGTGCGGTATCCTCGTTGACATATTTCTCGGCGCTTCTATTTCCAGAATTTACTAGTTAGTTATCAGCTATAAAATTACTCCCTACTACTACTAATACTTTCGGGACTATCTCAGATATATGCATGTGGTTGTGCGTTGCTTTTCCGCTGCGTGTATCTACATATGTGTAGACATAATGATTGATTCGTTTATGTAGATACAAGTGACTGTCTGCTTTATTGTTGTTGTGACTTCATTTACTTAGCATCAGACTAGTGATGTGAGTATCACTTAGTGTCACTAATATTCGTCACAATATTTTTTCATTGTTCCAAACTGTTGTTTTTTTGATCTTACTTTATTTCTGCCTATATTTCTTACTTTTATTAAGATAGGTCATGAATTAGGATTTTTGAATTTTTTTTGTTTGTCCTTTTATTGTACTTTGCTTGAATTTTGTATCTGTAGATTTTAAGAGAGGAGTTGGTAGGATAAGACATTAGGGTGGCTCGTAACTATTTTATTTGCTAGAATAAGGAACCCCACCTCTTGTTTTCCTTTTTATACTGAGTTGAGCAGAGCTAACAGAGTATATTAAGTTTGATTGGATAACGGTTGGTTGTACAGGTATAAAGGAATCGAGATAGATATAGACTTCCATATATCAAAATCATCAGGATCGAAAAAAAAATTTGATTGAGCCATGTCCGTCCGCCGTTAAGACTATAACTTAAGTAAATTTTAAGGTATCTTGATGAAATTTGGTATGTAGGTTCCTGAGCACTCATCTCAGATCGCTATTTAAAATGAACGATATCGGACTATAACCACGCCCACTTTTTCGATATCGAAAATTTCAAAAACCGAAAAAGTGCGATAATTCATTACCAAAGACAGATAAAACGATGAAACTTGGTAGGTGAGTTGAACTTATGACGCAGAATAGAAAATTTGTAAAATTTTGGACAATAGGCGTGGCACCGCCCACTTTTAAAAGAAGGTAATTTAAAAATTTTGCAAGCAGTAATTTGGCAGTCGTTGAAGATATCATGATGAAATTTGGCAGGAACGTTACTCCTATTACTATATGTACCCTTAATAACAATTAGCAAAATCGGAGAAGGACCACGCCCACTTTAAAAAAAAAAATCTTTTTTAAAGTAAAATTTTAACAAAAAATTTAATATCTTTGCAGAAAATTTAAAATGGGCGGGGCTCCGCCCTTTTTCATTTAATTTGTCTAGGATACTTTTAATGCCATAAGTCGAACAAAAATTTACTAATCCTTTCGAAATCGGTTGATGCCACGCCCAGTTTTTATACACAGTCGTCCGTCTGTCCTTCCGCATGGACGTTTACACGATAACTTGAGCAAAAATCGACATATCATTACTGAACTTAGTTCACGTACTTATCTTGGTATAAAAAATGAACGAACTCCGACTATGACCACGCCCACTTTTTCGATATCGAAAATTACGAAAAATGAAAAAAATGCCATAATTCTATAGCAAATATGAAAAAAGGGATGAAACATGGTAATTGGATTGGTTTATTGACGCGAAATATAACTTTAGAAAAAACTTTGTAAAATGGTTGTGGCACCTACTATATTAAGTAGAAAAAAATGGAAAAGTTCTGCAGGGCGAAATAAAAAACGCTTGAAATCTTGGCAGGTATTACATGTATCCAACAGATGATGTTCTCGGTCACCCTGGTCCACATTTTGGTCGATATCTGGAAAACGCCTTCACATATACAACTACCACCACTCCATTTTAAAACTCTCATTATTACCTTTAATTTGATACCAATATCGTACAAACACATTCTAGAGTCACCCCTGGTCCACCTTTATGGCGATATCTCGAAAAGGCGTCCACCTATAGAACTAAACCTCACGCCACTTTAAAATACTCATTAACACCTTTCGTTTGATACCCATATCGTACAAACGTATTCTAGAGTCACCCCTGGTCCACCTTTATGGCGATATCTCGAAAAGGCGACCACCTATAGAACGAAGGCCAACTCCCTTTTAAAAATACTCATTAATACCTTGCATTTGATACCCATATCGTACAAACAAAGTCTAGAGTCACCCCTGGTCCACCTTTATTCCGATTCCTCGAAAAGGCGTCCACCTATAGAACTAAGGCCCACTCCCTTTTAAAATAAAATAAATTTTGTTACCCATATTGGCCAAACGCATTCTAGAGTTACCCCTGGTCCACCTTTATGCCGATATCTCGAAAAGGCGACCACCTATACAACAACCACCACTTCCTTTTAAAACCCACATTAGTACCTTTAATTTGATACCCATATCGCACAAACACATTCTGGAGTCACCCCCGGTCCACCTTTATTGCGATATTTCGAAACGGCGTCGACCTATAGAACTAAGGTCCACTCCCTTTTAAAATACCCATTAACACCTTTCGTTTGATACCCATATTGTACAAACGCATTCTAGAGTCACCCCTGGTCCACCTTTATGCCGATATCTCGAAAAGACGACCACCTATACAACTACCACCACTCCCTTTTAAATCCTTCATTAGTACCTTTAATTTGATACCCATATCGCACAAACACATTCTAGAGTCACCCCTGGTACACCTTTATGGCGATATTTTGAAATGGCGTCCACCTATAGAACTAAGGCACACTCCATTTTAAAATTCTCATTAACACCTTTCGTTTGATACCCATATTGTACAAACGAATTCTAGAGTCACCCCTGGTCCACCTTTATGGCGATATCTCGAAAAGGTGACCACCAATACAACTACCACCACTTCCTTTTAAAACCCTAATTAGTACCTTTAATTTGATACCCATATTGTACAAACGCATTCAAGAGTCACCCCTGGTCCACCTTTATGGCGATATCTCGAAACGGCGTCCACCTATGGAACTAAGGTTTACTCCCTTTTAAAATACTCATTAACACCTTTCATTTGATACCCATATCGTACAAACAAATTCTAGAGTCACCCCTGGTCCACCTTTATGCCGATATCTCGAAAAGGCGACCACCTATACAACAACCACCACTTCCTTTTAAAACCCACATTAGTACCTTTAATTTGATACCCATATCGCACAAACACATTCTGGAGTCACCCCTGGTCCACCTTTATTGCGATATTTCGAAACGGCGTCGACCTATAGAACTAAGGTCCACTCCCTTTTAAAATACCCATTAACACCTTTCGTTTGATACCCATATTGTACAAACGCATTCTAGAGTCACCCCTGGTCCACCTTTATGCCGATATCTCGAAAAGGCGACCACCTATAGAACGAGGGCCAACTCCCTTTTAAAAATACTCATTAATACCTTGCATTTGATACCCATATCGTACAAACAAATTCTAGAGTCAACCCTGATCCACCTTTATGGCGATATCCCTAAATGGCGTCCACCTATAGAACTATGGCCCACTCCCTCATAAAATAGTCTTTAATGCCTTTCATTTGATACACATGTCATACAAACACATTCCAGGGTCTCCCTCGGTTCATTTTCCTACATGGTTATTTTCCCTTATGTTGTCACCATAGCTCTCAACTGAGTATGTAATGTTCGGTTACACCCGAACTTAACCTTCCTTACTTTTTTCTTTACCTTTGTTTGATATTCATTTTTGATATATAAAAAAAAATTATTAACTCCCCAATAAAAGGAGCTTTAACTGATTAAAAAGAAAATGCAAATTTAACCATAAACTTTGGAGGTAAGTGTGTTTATAAACCTTAGATATTAGCTAAATTTGTATCGTATTTTATTTTAATATATTCTATTATATTTTATTTTTGGTATATTTAGTTTAATTTTTATCGTATTTTATTTAATTTTATTTTATTTTTATTATTATTGTATATTTATAATATTTGTTATTTTATCAAATTTTATTTCATTATAGTTTATTTTATTTTTGTTTTATTTTATTTTATTGCTTCCTTTTTCTTTTTGTTGGATTTATTTATTTTAATGTAATTTTATTTTATTTCAATTTCTCCTATTTTGGGTAATTTTATTTTATTTTAATTTTTTTCTTTATTTAATTTAATGTTACTCAGTTTAATATTACCTTCATATTTTCCCCCTTTTATTTCCCTATTTATAAACTTTCCTTTTCTATTTTATTTAATTGAGTCCGTACTTAAAATTTACATTTTTCTTAGGTATACTATGTAAATTTGGCTTTCATTTAAGAATAAAAAAATGTATATATAAGGATACAGACCGAGCTTGTCTAAATTAGTTATCTCAAATATATAGTATGATTACTTGCGAAGTCGAAAATTAAAGAAAACTCTAGTATATTTATGTATGTATGAATGTACTAATTTCCAGTAAGGCAAACGAAAAAGCTGGACGCTCTTTAAACAATATATTTAGCTTTACATTTCAATCCAGTGTATACAACATACAAAATTGCATGTCTAGTATTTTGAAGCTAAGTATACATATATAGTCAATATATTTATCATGCTTATACATTTGATATCAAATCTTTACTTGTACTCATTTTGGATTTTTAAATTTAATAATGCGAAATTTTAAAATTGGGTTCACCGTAGATGTTAACATTCCGATAATCATGAACAGATAGTGCAATAATTCAATACTTATTGTTCGCCAACGACAATAGTTTACACCTTTCAAAGGTACGTTCCTTACCATCTAAATATATTTAAAACGTATACGCCCTTACATAGATGTACATATGTCGGATTTAAAGAATAAATTTTATGCAAAAAAAGATTTAAATGAAGTTCATATAATTTAATGTAATTCTTTCTACGATTCGTCATCTATGTACACTTTAACAGTGGTTTATTAATTTAAATGTAAATAGAAAAAAAAATTGGGTTTCCGAATTGCGGAACGAGCTCACTGCTTGTTGTTGTTAAATTTGGTGTTTGTTGTTGTTGGTAGTATGCTGTTGTTGCCGGTAAGTTGTTACAGCTGGGTGGTTGTTATAGCCGGTAGGTTGTTATAGTCGGGTAGTTGTTGTTGCCGGTAAGTTGTTGCTGCCGGTAGGTTGTTATAGCTGGGTGGTTGCTGTTTTTCGGCTGGCCTATGTATGGCGGCCTGCCGATGTGATGCCGGCAATTGTTGGCGTTGGCCGGCGTCGTAGCAGATGTTGAAGGCGGGCCTATGTATGCGGCCTACCATTGTTGTGCCGGCAATTGTTGGCGTTGGCCGGCGACAATCTCTATGCCATTACAAAGAAGAGAATACAATCAGCTGATGAGATGAGCCACCTATACATTTGCGCTAGGTATTATTGAAAAATTGTCAATGTCATTGGAATTCTTGGCTATGCCACCCTCGCGAATTTAAAGAAAATTTGTTTTAACACCCCAGGCAGACATGAGTGAGGTGAATCCTGACCTTTTCACCTATCACTAGCCAACTAGTATGTTCAAAGGGTAAATCTCCCAAGTGAACCATAACAGCTTCTCACCAAAACAAGCCGATTCCGCACGCTAAGCTGGTATAAGGAAAACATAAATTGTACATGGAACAACTGTCTACGATTTCTGTTTTCTTCTGAGTGCGAAATATATTTTATTCAGGCTACGTATGCGTAGTAAGTCCCGAATATACAGGAAGATTGAGTCACAACTACGTTAAAGTAACTGTGAAAGATTCTCGATATGTAATGGTGTGGTAGCAGCCTTCCTAGACATATAAGGAGCGTTCAATAACATCAAACCTGACTCAATCATTAAGGTACTGATTGATCTGGGCATCGAATCTCAGCTGGTGGGTCTTGTGCACCAATTGCTGCTATCCAGGGTAGTACAGGCAGAACTTGCAGGGGTATCGGTGAGCAGGTTCGTCAGTAGGGGAACTCCCCAAAGTGGAGTCCTATCCCCTCTGCTGTGGGTCTTGTCGAAGAATAAGCTGCTAAGGGACATTGAGGAGGAGAGGGGCTGTAAATTTCAGCATATGCTGACGACCTTGCCTTGGTGATTAGTGAGAAGTTTCCACAAACTCTCTGCGATATGATTCAGGTGGAATTAAGAAGGGTCGAAGCATGGGCCGTTGATAATGGTCTGGGCGTGAACCCAAATAAAACGGAGCTGGTGCTCTTGACGAGGAGGTATAAGATACCACCTCTCTCAAATTCACTTCTGGCAAACACTGTTCTTAAGTTAGGTGAGGCCGCCAACTACCTAGGGCTCACACTTGATAAGAAATTGCCCTCTACACATGTAAAGGGGCAATTTGATGGAAATGGGATATGTCCCCCATGATAGTGCATTGGATATACATGACCATAGTTAAGCCAATATATGAATAAATCCTCGACGGTTCTTGCTGATCAAAAGGTGCAAAATCTGCACTACTATGCATAAGCGGAGCCATCCGCACAACGCCAACGGACGCTATGAATGTAATACTGAACCTACTACCCATAGATATAGTAGGCATAAAATATGCAGCATGTGCAGCTTTTAGGCTGAGGAAACTGACCACATGGGCTCACTGCAAACATACTGTAATTCTCAACAGATTCTGCGTACCAGAATGGACAGATTTCTGCAAAACACATACCAACTTTAATAAGGGATACGACATGGTAATCCCTGGGAGGGAACATTGGGTGAATGACCCTGATTGGCCCATTAACAGCATTCAGATCTGCACAGATGGATCTAAACTGGAAAACAGGGTCGGAAGGGGTGTCTATTCGGAATGATTGGACATACAAAGATCGTTTCGCCTTCCGGATCACTGTAGCGTATTTCAGGCCGAGCTTGCGGCCATAAAAGACGCTGTGGACTGCCATAGGCAGAACGCAGTGTCTGAGAAGCACACTTATATTTTCTCAGACAGTTAAGCAGCACTTAAAGCCCTTGAATCTGTCACAACTAATCCCGAAACTGTAGTAGGCTGTCGTAACGTGATGGATGAACAGTTTATTCTGCATCTGGTATGGGTTTCGGGACATAAGGGCATACCAGGTAATGAGACGGCGGATGAGCTTGCAAGAAAGAGTACCTACCTTCCACTTTCGCCATTCTGGAAGAGGTTGGGCATGCCGAACTTCACCTGCAAGCTAAAGATAAAAGAGGCTCTACTGATGGACGCGGGAGCCAGATGGAAGCATCATGATAAATACCACACGGCAAAACTCACATGGCCGGAATGGAATGAGAAGAGATCGCGAGAGCTTCTCACCCTCCGTAAGAGGTATATTTCCTTAGTTGTAGGTCTTCTCACTGGTTATGAGAAGCTTTGTAAACTCGGGCTCAGTTTTGCATATTGTAGCGAATGTTGACATCACTAGGCTGTTAGTTAATAATCACGCAACAACAAAAACATAAAGCAGCCACTCTTATATACATGTCCACGCTAAAGCTAGCAGCACTTATGTAGAAGCCGACGAAGAGATATCTCTCAGACACATACATGTAGTCACCAGCCGAATTAGTTACTCACACATACACACGTATATGGCTATAAACTACAAATATACACATTTATAGCTGATAAACAAGCATGAGTTCAAGAGTTCTAGGGAAACGTCTAGACCTTTGCAGAAATATGCGGACGAAGCAACGGGGAGTATAAAGGCAGCGCAAGCTGAGTAATCAGTAATCAGTTTAATTTAAACACACTGTTGTGAAGTACTTGATATTGAAGTATAATTGTACTACTCCCAAGTAGACTAAATAAAGACCATATTGCAATACTGAATATTGGAGTGATTTATACAACAGTTTAGTGATTCGAACGTTGGCAGAAGGTTTGGGATAAGCGGAATTTCTCAAAATTCGTTACAATCCTTGTCAGAAGAAGAATGGTTGAATAAATTCCGAAGATTTCGAATACAACTTGGACATGGCAAAGTTAAGTGAATTAAAGATCCAGCAACTGAAAAAGGAGTTGGAGAACCGTGGATTGAATACAAGCGGCAATAATATCGAACTTCAAGCAGGGCTACGAGAGGTAATGGAGTCGCAAGGAATGTGGGCGTGTATGTCATTCATCCTGATGGGGACGAGACAACCACAAAAATGAAGAGAAAAACGAAACATCGTAGACAGTTACGAGCACGACTAGAGCATGATATTGACTGCAATATCTGCTCAAACATCGACAGTGTCATCTCAACTGGAATCCCAGAAGACATATATAGCTTCCTAACTGGAATCACAGGAGACACGTATAATATCCAAGATAGAAGCAAAGGAGGCACGTATTTCAGAAATGTCGTCGCAAATGTCATCTCAACTGGAAGATCAGAAGACAAGTATAGCATCCCAACTGGAATCGCTGGAGAACCGTATAACATCTTAGATTGAAGCACAAGAAGCACGAATATCCGAAATGTTGGCGCAAATTTCAGCACTGATTTGTAAGATCACGGGTTTGAATCGAGCTCAAGGCCTAACAATAATTATTTTATCATTATTATTGTTATGTTACATTTTTTCTTAATTGAAAAGTTTTTAAAATTATAATAGAAGAAAGAAAAAAATTAGATGTCTGCCAAAGCTCGTTGTATAGATCCACTTCTAGAACTGCTAAATTCCTCCATCCGCAACGTCTAAGCGCCGCTGCCGTAACCATTCAGTTATCCCGGCGGTTGTGTGTTTGTCCTCATTATTTCTACTTATATCCTGTTCTTGCCATTTGATTTTCACAGCGTTGCAATAGCTGTTTCAGAAACGATGTGAACGTTGGACTTGTTTCATGGCAATGATGCCATAGTGCCTTATTTATTGACACCTTTTTCCCTCGTGCTCTGGGATGTAATTACAATTTTTGTTGTTATATCGTCTTACTGATTTGTAAGATAGCGGATTCGAAACGAGCTCAAGGCTTAACAATAAATATTTTCTCAATATTATTGTTATGATAAATTTTTTCTTAAATGAACTGCTAAATTTCTTCATCCGCAACGTTTAGGCGCTGCTGCTATTTGTTTGTCTTCATTATTTCTACTTTTATCCTGTCTCTTACCAATTGATTTCCGCAGCGCTGCGACATCTGTTGCAGAAACGCTGTGAACATTAAACTCGTAAAAAAAGGACGGGAAAAAAATGTGTCAATAAATATGACACTATAACTTATTGCCATGAAACAAGTCCAATGTTCACAGAACATTGAGGAGAAAGTGTTTCTATCGTAACCCCCCTATGGAAGCAGACGAAGATTGCGGCCCCACTCCGCTTGAAGAATCATGTGGAAAACGATTTAAACTCCCTTGGTGTGTACAACTGAGCCTGAGAGAAGAAGCGACTGGCGCGCCTTGGTGGACGACCATAACCGTTTAAATGGGCTTAGCCCTTGGACTCAGTTATCGTATTAGGTGATTTTAATTTGTCCTGTGTTACTTGCAATAATATGGATGGGTTATTAGTTCCTAGTTCGATGTGATCCGTTGATACTGCCTAAGGATGTGTATCATCCAGTACTTGAATTAAAAATCAAATTCGCTTGTTTTCTGGGGAAACAAGAATGTGACTCCCTCATGTTTTCTGTTTAAAAAGGCTGACTTTTTTAAACTTAGAAAAGAGTTATCCAGAATAACCTGGCCTCACTACAGTAAAAATGTGGAATGATGTGGGGGATTACATTTCAATAAAGAATTACAATGCGTATTCCGCAGCTGCATTCCACAATCTACCCGTTAAAACGTCCCTATAAATCCGGTTTGGTGCACTAATGAGCTCAAACACCGTTTTTTCATACGATTTAAAAAGTCAGGCTTACTAGCCGACTATAAGTTTTTTTTTTACTTTTACATCGTAAATGTTACACATTAAATAAAAAGTGTTATGAGAATAATATAACCAAGATAAAACACCAATCTCATAAAAATCGTTCTACGATTTTGTTAACTCAAGACGTAAGTCTTATGGATTTCCATCTGTTATGAAGTATAACTACTTGATTTTCGATTACCATAACTGCATTGCCAATATGTTTGTGGACGTTTTTAAATCGTGTTGAAGACATGAGCGAGAACCTCATATAGTTTGAGATTTAAAATAAATGTATATATGTAATATATACATTATCTGAAAAGAAAAATTAATTATATTGAAATGAATTAGTCTCCAATACCTATATTATAAATACTTACCTTTTACTTACCTTTGAAATACTTACCTTTTACCTACCTTTGAAATATTACCTATATGAAATATTTGATTAAAATTACTTACCTTTATTCCATACTCACCCTTTTGTAGACGCGACGCGCTAATATACTTACATATCTAATGTAAAGGTGTTGAAAACATAAAACGACAAAGTGGTAAAATATAAAAAATACATTATATTAAAAATTATTAGACATAAAATAAAAGTGCAAATTAAGTGCGTAATAGTAAAAAATACATACATAAAAAACAAAAATACAAATATACAAAAGTGAGCAACGCAAACGGTGAAGGTACAGTGGCTAAGTGCTGAGAAAGAAAACGGTTAAAAATAAAAAAGGATAAAATCCTAGAAATTATTAAAAAAAAAAGAAATTATTAAAAAGAAAAATAAGAGATATTATATAGAAAAAGTTGTCGAAAAACAGGAAGAAAAACAAAAGTTTGAAAATATATATAAAAAAAATTAAAAATATCAAACAAAGAAAGTGGAGCGCTTGGTAGAAAACGAAAAAGTAATACCAAACTAGACAAGAATTTATTAAAATAAAAGGGCTATCAAAGTGGTTTGGAAGCGCATCCACAAAGTTATTTATTTTTAAACCACGAGCAGTAGACCTGCAAAAGTGGTACCCGGCAGCAAAACTAACACAACAACAACAAATCAGTACTGCCGTTAGCGCAACAGCATCAGCGACCCCGACCGGCATCAACAACAACAAGCCCGCAACAGAAAAATCAGGTGGTAAAAAACAAAATGTTTCAAAGTGTACTTATATAACACCATTTAATTTAGGTAATTTGCAAATTTACTCCACGCACCATTATTTATTTCTCTTCGCTTAATATATATACTTGTTTACACATAAACGTACTTGGAATAAGATGCGCTAAAATAAGTATCTGAAGTAAAATTTATTTAATTTTTAAACCCCTAACACTCAACCTTTAATTTATTAAATACACAAGATGGGCGGTACATGCGAGGAAAAACAAGAAAACACCCAAAACCTCCAACCACAAGGAGTGAAAACGCAACCGAAATCACAAAGTGATGAGGAAGAAGCGATCTTACTACACAAAAAATTCAAATACGAAGTCTCAAGGCTGGAGAAATACTGCCAAAAATTTTGGAATCTAAACAAGTCTGATCACACGGAGTCCAGTCTCAAGACATACTTGGATCAATTCAACCGACATATGGCTTTGGTGGATTCAGCGAACGAGAATCTTCAGATGAGCAGCATGGAAGAAAACACCCGAGCAGCAAGCGAAGCGAATTACAATGCAGCAAACGATTCCGGACTAGGTACAAAACTTCGAATAAATGAGCTCCTCAGCAGACGTCAACCGATCCCAGCAGAAGCAGCTTCAAATGCCCCAACTCAGTTCCAGCCTTTCCCTCCTCTTTGTAACTAAACTTATTTAAAAGTACATACATGTGACACAGCAGTCTTCTACGGAGGATATGAAGACTGGCCATCCTTTAGGTACATGTTTACTGCAGTGTACATTAATCACCCCAAACTCTCTCCTGCCAAAACTTTACCATTTGAGGCAAAAAACCCGAGGTAAAGCAGCCGTCCTTATTAAAAATTACCCTCTTAATGACCAAAGTTTTGAGCTTGCATGGAATGCATTGAAGCATCGATAAGAGAACCGCAGAATTCTCGTCGACAACCAGCCCATAACCCTCTTTAATATCAAACCCGTAACCAGCGAAAATGGTGAACGAATGCAATATACGCCAACCACTATCAATAATTGCCTCTCAACCCTTTAGGCAAACGGAGTATCCACAGCTAATTGGTAACCGATGCTAGTATATCTCTGCTCCTCCAAATTTCCAGACGGAACCTTTGCTTTATGCGAGCAATCCCTCAACTCTCGTAAGGAGGTAGCTCTTTGGTCCGAGTTGGATCAGTTTCTGACTATTCGGTATGAGGTAGTTGAACGCCTAACCACATATAGGCCTAACAAACCAAAGCCTGATCAACCTAATTTCACCCCGCGTTCTTCTACTCCTACCAATAACTAGTTCCACTAAAGGAACAAGACAAGCTCATTGCACACTGACCAAAAAAAGCAGGCTTCGTGCAAATTATGCAACAGCAATCAGTCGCTGATTAATTGCGTCAAATTTAAAGATCTCTCAGTTCAAGTTAGAAACAAATTCGTAAGGGAAAACAGGTATTGCCAGAACTGTTTGGATTACTCCCACTCAGAAAGACAATGCGGAAGTAGTTTCACTTGCGTTTACTGCCAAAAGCGACACCACTCCCTCTCACACTACACAGCCAACAACCAAATGCAAAACAGCTCACCTCACGTGACCATCGATGAAGAAAAGCCTTGTACCTCTCAACAGGCGACATCGCTAAACTCTGAGACAGCTACTGAAAATAGCATGGAGAATGTACTCTCACACTTCTCTAGTAGTAGAGAGCAAACCTTGCTCCCTACGCAAACATTCCCGTGTTACACAAAGGAGAATTAGTATTCGTCCTCTTCAAGACCAAGGATCCCAAAAAACTTTTGTAACCTCTAGAATACAAAAGCTACTTGGTCTACCCGTTAAAAAAACCAATTACGAAATATTGGGAATGGGCGGACGAACAGTCCAGAAAGCAGATAAAGTGTGCTCAATCACCATATATTCTCCAGATCTCAATATTAAAATCTCAACTTATGGGATCATACTCCCTCAACTGACGCAATTCTTGCCAACGTTTAAAGTCTCTTATATAGACTTCAAAGAGTACTCAACACTCTCTCTAACAGACCTCAACTGTTTCGCGCCTGCCAAGATAGATATGGTAATAGGTAGCGACATACTCCCTCAAATACTGGTTCCGGGCCGTAAAACTGGATGCTTAATAGCCTAGAATACAATCTTCGGGTGGATATTAAGCGAGCCACTTAAGGAACAGATCTCAACATTTCCAACTCAAGTAGTTGAAACGCAAAAGGATTTCCTCGAAGACCTATTCAAAAGGTTTTGGGAACAAGAAGAAGTGCCATCGACTTCCTCTCTCAAAGACGATTATCTTATATGCGAAGAGCTCTACAAAAGTAGCACACTCCGAAGAAATGATGGCCGCTACGTAGTAAAACTACCATTTAAAGACTCGTTTCCCAACTCAATAGCTTTAGGGCATTCTAGACCTGCTGCTCAGCAACAATACCTCAGCGTAGAACGAAGCATTGAGAAAAAACCAGAGCTCCGAACGTCTTAACGGAATACTTAACCCTAGGTCATATGGAGCCCACAACACCTCGGGAAATTATACGTGATGGAAAGTATTTCTCGTTTTACTTACCACATCATGTCGTACTCAAACCCGATAGTAAAACTACTAAAGTCAGAGTAGTTTTCAATGCATCCAAACGATCTCACTCCGGCATCTCACACAGCGACGTACTTTCTACAGGTCCCGTTTTACAAAATGATTTAATGATCGTTATACTCAACTGGCGACTCTACAAATACGTATTTAACGGCGACATTGCGAAAATGTATCGGCAAATATATGTCCACAAGGAAGATCAAGCTTCCAACGAATACTCCTTCGTCAATCTCCTCAAGGCCATGTAGAAGATTTTAAATTAAAAACAGTAACCTTCGGTGTTAACTGTGCTCCCTACTTGGCAATTCGCACCCTGCAGCAGCTCGCAGAAAACTGCAAAGCCGAACTCCCCTCACTGCCAACTTTTTCCTGCGAGAGACCTACGTGGATGATATTCTCTCAGGCGGACATAACATATTTATATTATGTATTTATATATATATTTATATATTTATATTTATTTTTTATTTATTTATTTTATTTATTTATTTATTACGACTTTAAGAGCCTAGTTAAGAACTTAAAAATATGATTGCATTAATTAACAATGTGTACTTAATCTAAATTTTTAAATAAAAAAAAAATTTTAATTATGACACATGTATCACTAATACATTTAAATCTCAACGACTATATCATTTAATCGGGCTAGATTTTGTGTAGTTATACAACCGGCTTCTAAATAAGTTTCTATCACAATTTTTTATATATTCAGGTAGTTCGTTGAAGTATTTCAACCCTTTGTAAAAAATACTATTTTGTTCCGATTCTGTTTTGTAATTTGGCAATTTAAAATTATTTCTCTGCCTTGTATTTATATCATGGACCTCGTAATTAAATGTAATACCTGTTCTGAGATACTCTGGTAAAATTCCGTGCTTTATATTATAAATAAATTTCATTGTGTTAAAGAATATTTGTTGTTTAACGCTCATCCAATTTAAACTTAGAAGCTTGTCTTTTATAGGAGTATCATAACGTTTGCTTAAAATAAAGCGCATTACTTTATATTGCATTTTTTGCAACTTATCAATTTGCGAATCTTTCATAATAAAAAATATTGTTGAGCAATAAATAAAGTAAGGCTCATCTGTGGATCTATAAACCTTTACTTTGTAATAATTACTTAAGTTTTTACAAGTTCTTTGAATAAACCATAATTTTTTTGCTATTTTACTTACTGAATAGTCAACATGGGCATCAAATTTTAATTTGCAATCAATCTGAACACCCAAATATTTAATCGTATTTACTTTTTCTATTTCAATATTATTTATTGTAATAGCTTCAAAATTAGCAATGTTTTTTCTTGAAATAAGCATGTATTAATTTTTTCTATATTAATTTTAAGTCTGTTTGTACACAGCCAGATATAAAGTGCGTTTAAGTCACTTTGTAACTTGATTCTTATATCATTTTCATTTTTGCCATTTATAGAAATTAGAGCATCATCAGCGAAATGGAGCTGAATTTCAAAACAGAATTTATATCATTAATATAAATGTTGAATAAAATTGGTACAAGAACAGAGCCTTAGGGTAGGCAAATCTTAACATCCACTTCGTCTGATATTATCGAACCAATTACTGTTCTTTGTTAGCGATTTGTTAAGAAATCTTTAAACCAATCCAGTTCAGCATCTCTAATACCAATTCCTTCCAATTTTCCTAATAATATTTTTTTATCTATAGTTTCGAAGGCTCTTTTAAGATCAATGAAAACTGCTATTATCGCCTTTTTATTATTAAGTTCTTCTTTCCATTCAGCTAAAACCATATTCAAAGCTGTTTCACAGGAATTTTTTTTCTAAATCCTGATTGTTGAGGTATGAGTATATTTTTTTCTTCCAAGTATTGAACCAACTGGTTTTTTACCACAAGTTCTAAAATCTTTTCATCACTGGCCAGTGTATTTATCGGACGTAACTCCTCTGCTTTTATTGTGTTATTAACATTTTCGATTGGCATAATGGTAGAAGTTTTCCAAATACCCGGAACTATGCCACTACTTAAACTTGCATTTATGATTTGCGCATAGAAATATCCCAGATATGATATCATGTCTTTAAGAACACCATCTGATAACAGCTTTTTACCACCTCGCTTAGATTTAAACGTCATGACAATTTTGATGACGTCGTCTGTACTAACTTTTACAAATTTGAAAATCCCATTTAACTGAATAGGAAAATTTACTTCTGTATAAAATTCTTCTATATTATTGCAAATATTCTCAATGCTATCAACAAAATATTTATTTAGATTGTTAGCATTTTCACAATAGCCCTGTTTTTTTAGAAGCATATACGTTTACGCTTGCGCGTAAAAAAACGCTTATCCTCGCTTATATAATGCTTAGGAGACCCATCTAGCGGCAGTGGTTAAATAACTAACTGCAGAAGATGGTGTACCTAAAATCGGAGACACAAACCTCTGACGGCCATAATGTAAAACATATAGCTGAATCAGTTGCGATGAATTGTGGACACGCACCATTTTAAGAGGTGAGACATAGAATTAGTATAGAGGTGAAACATATACACATATTTCAGTTACATCCGAGTATAACGCGTATTTAAATTTAGTAGTACTAATTTTATGCGCAGCAATTTCAGAGGTGTATTTAAAGTTAGACGCTTAGCAGTCCATATAAAGTTTAAGCGTAAACGCCTATAGATGTAAAAAAAACACAGCTAATAAATAATTAATAAATTATAATCAGCTACGAAACATAGCCATATTTGCGGCTTCGATTGTATTCAGCTCATTAGCATATTGCATGCAACTCTGTAAGAAGAAAAATTCATCCCTACTGTGGTTCTGAGTGTTGTCAATGTTTGACATTTCGCACATCTAAATATTCATATTGCAAGGCAAGTGTTGTGTTTTAAAATAACGTTTGGAAAATGAATCCATAGAATATTGAATTCGCATTAAACACAGTAAAAGTATTAACTGTTAGCCTGTTTCATAAAAATATTTGTTATAAATAAAAGAGTTTAAAAAGTTTAATTCTATGTAAAAATTATTTCGCCGAATGAGCAACCCATACAAATATATAAATTTTTAAAAATCCCGGATATTTGGCTAAAATTTGAGGTTTTTCCCGGGAAACCTAAATAAAAATCTGGCAAGCCTAGTGCCCACTCAGATACATGGTTTCTCCGATGCCTCTGAAAAGGCATATTGTGCCTGCGTCTATTTAAGAGTTCAACACAGCGATAACTCTATATCCTCTCACTTACTCGCAGCAAAAAGTAAAGTCGCGCCCCTACAAACAGTAAGCCTTCCCCGATTAGAGCTCTGCAGAGCATTACTCCTCTCAAAAGTAATAAAGCATATTCGAACTTCGCTTAAACTCACAGAAAGCAACTTGATTCTGTGAACAGACTCCTCCATGATGGCTTGGTTCGAATAGCCACCACATACATGGAAAACATATGTAGAAAACCGCGTACCACAGATACTCGACAATGTCAGTAACGCAACGTGGCGACATGTAACCAGTGGCGAAAATCCAGCTGAAATGGGCACTCAAGGATGTCGACCCCAGGACTTGATCGACTGTTCACTCTCGTGGAACGGCCCAAGGTGGCTCGTAAACTCCCTGATGACCAAATTTTCACACAATGTTTCGGAATGCCAATGGGAAACCCACTCTCCCCGACCATAGCAGACATTATAATGGACGATTTGTTGGACAACACCATCTCCGAACTGAAGCAAACCCACAACATACAACTGAAATTTATAGTAAAGTACGTGGACGACGTTTTTACGATCGTCAAACGAAACGACTTAGACATAATTCCAAACACATTGAAAAGATAACACAACAAACTGAAATTTACGATGGAGAAAGAAGAGAATTTGATGATCCCGTTCTTGGATGTCCTTATTCACAGGAAAAACAACGAAATAGTGCTGGACTGGTATTCTAAACCCATATCCTCCGGCAGAATAATAAACTTTCTATCCTTTTTTTTTATTTTTTAAGCCACAAACAGTTCTGGGGAAAAAATAAAACAAAAATATACAACATACTATTAAACAATAATTACCCGAGCCATTAAATTACATCCCTAAAAACGGAACATATCTCTCACATACAAATCAACCTGCACACTCTCTACCATTTTCACACGTACAAAACTCCGTATAGAACCACACCAACAAAACAACGTGTTTTGCGAAATTCAATGCAAAGATGAAGATAACGAGAACTTAAACAAAATATATGTTGGAACAACGAAAAAGGCACTACGAACCCGATTGGAAGAGCTCGACGCCGATATAAGAAAGAAGAAGCACTGCACTTGCTCAACACGCACTGACACACGGACACACACCTGATCTTAAAATTGCAACAATAATAGACGTGGAGAAGAGAGAAAAGACGATATACACATTGGAAAGCTTACACATATTACAAAGAAGGGAGAGAACGATAAACAGAAAAGAAGACACCAAGTTTATTGCTGCTAGCTATTTAGCTTGTTTATGACATTTTAGTATGACAAAAGTACCCAATGCTCATGGCACTGATGAATGTTTTTAGTTTTAAATGTTGTTGTTTTATGTTGTGTGATGTTAACACCTTAATTTAATACTTTTTATGTAAGTTTGTCACCAATGTTTTATAGTGATTTATGTATGTGTTTTCAAAAATTAATTCTCTGTGTTACGGAATGGTCGAAATATTAGGGCTTTCCCGACTTCCCTTCCTTTTTTTTTAAAAGAAAACACTGCCTTTTCACTACTTTCACAAACTTGAGCTTTATTAATTATTTTAGTATCCGTACGCAGCGACTGTGTAAGAACGACTATATAGAATTTGAAGAGCACCTTTTTCTCAAGCTTAGTTCGCAAAAGTATATAATAATTTTAAGTACATTCCTGTGGTAAAACGGTTACTTAGCTAACTCTCGTACAAAATACATATGTATTAGAATTGTATAGTAAATTTCAATTCATATTTACAGGGTGATGGTTTTCCTTTTTTATTTTATAATGGTATTTTAAGGTAAGTATTTTCAGGTGAGAATTTTGAGGTGAGTATTTACAGGTAAGTATTTTTGAATAATACAAGGGTAGGTACGTATACTTAAGGTAAATATATATCGGTACCATAGAATATTCTGAGAATTCACTAGTAAGTAACTAGGTTTTTTCAAAGGTTTTCCATATAGGTAATAAAGGTAAGTATAAAAGTAAATATATGTATGTATATGAATAGCTTATGATAAATCAATTAGATTTGGATCCATGTCCTCAACATGGCGCCCGGCCTGCGCAGCTAGTGGGAGCAGCAACTCCTGGAGTTTTTTAAAGTTGAGACCGCCTTGGTTACCAATTTTGTAGCCGTTTCTGTGTGCCTTTCGGTTTTATCTGGTTCTTCTTAGGTTTCATGATAACTCGCCGAGTTGAATTTTTTTGTGCTCATCTCGTTTCAGATTACGATGTACTAACGTATGATGGGCTAGGCCGCACCGGTGGCAACTGTTAGGAGATTCACTTGCCCCTGTGACATGCGAGGTGGCTAAGCAATTAATGCAATGAGCTCGCACGGACTCGTAACGTTCTTCTGATGTCATGGCCAAAAATGCATGGCAATACCTGAGAGAATGCTTCTGGCAGCACAGGCGACATTTGTTGAACGTTTGGTGTTGGGTTCTGCAATGAGAAGTTAGAGATTTTCATTAGCTTAGGGCAGAGTTGAAAGGAGGGATATTGTGGGACTCCCAGAGGATATCTGAGTCCGGAGTTATTTAGTGGGTGGGGCTGGAGAACCTATTGCTTTGAGGGTAATACACATAGTTTTACAATTGGGCGCGTGTAGATGCCGTTTTGGGTTCGAACGTCGACAACGCGAATGTTGTCATCTGATCCAGGGTGAAGGGTTATGATGCGACCAAGTCACCAGTCGTTCGGAGGGAGAAGATCATCATTGATGGCCACGAGATCACCTTCTTTGATATTGGGCTGAGGTTGTTTCCATTTATATCTCTTATGCAAGGTTTGTAGGTACTCGCTCTTTCAACGTGAGCTGAACTGGTGAAGCAGAACCTTTAACCTTTGCCATTTCGTTGTAAGGGATACGTTTTCGACATTCGGTTCTGGTAAGGAGGTTAAGGGAGCTCCTCGAAGAAAATGCCCAGGAGTTAGGGCTAATAAGTCGTTTGGATCCTGTGACATGGGGGAGAGAGGGCGAGAATTGAGCACTGCTTCGATTCGAATGATGAGAGTGGTGAATTCTTCAAATGTAAACTTTTGATTTCCAGCTACTTTTGTGAAATGGGTTTTGTCGATTTTTACTGCGGCTTCCCATAGACCGCCCATGGGTGGGGCATACAGCGGTATGAATTGCCAAGAGAGGCCCTGTACCGCATACCTTTGTGCAACATCCACAGCTGCTCCTTTTTCTTTCCCTCTGGATCGCTCGTTGAGCGCCAACAAATGTCCTTCCGTTGTCAGACATTATTTTGTGGGATAATCCGCGTCGCCCTACAAAGCGAGTGAAGGCTGCTCTGAAGGCTTCAGTTGTCAAATTTGTGCATGGTTCGAGATGGACTGCTTTAGTAGAGAAGCAGACGAATACGCAAATGTACGCTTTGGTGTGAGAAGCTCGTCATAAGAGGGACGTTTTCACCATAAATGGGCCAGCGAAGTCAACTGCTGTCACGTGAAATGGTACTGAGTAAGTGGCGCGTTCGGGGGGTAGGGGGCCATAATTTGTGAACGCATTTGTTATTTGTATATCGTGCACGTCTTGCATTGGAATATGCATTTCTTTACTTTCTGCTTGATGCGGGGTATATAGTATTCCGCTTGTATCATGCGAATCATCAGTTGCACCTCAGCATGAAGCAAGACTTTGTGGAGAAAGTCTAATAGCAGTGAGCAGAACTTGGAGTTATCTGGGATAATTATCGGGTAACGTTCATTCTCGCTGATGTCGGCATTAGCTAAATGACCCTTAACACGCAGCAGGCCAGTTTTGTCTAACACGGGATTGAGGGTCAACAATGAACTTTTCTTGCTGATGGGCTTTGCTGCTTCTAATTGAGTCATTTCGGCTGGGAAATGCTGGGGATGCGTACCATTATAACTTTTATTAATTTGAAATATAGTTCTTCTTGCGTGAGAGCAATGGAACTGGAAATTGGTTGTTTCTGGGTTTGTCGGATAAACCGGTACATGAAGGCCACAACTCTTAACGCGCGCGGATATGATGAGAATCTTTCCAGTATATCGGCGTGATCGACAGCATGCCAGGCTTCGACAAGTTTCTTCTACGGAGGGGTTGAGGTAGAAGGGACATATTTTGGCCAGAACGAGCTCGGTTTAGAGAGCCATTGGGGTCCATTATACCATAACGAGGAGTCAGCTAAGTCTTGCGGCTTACATCCTCGGGTTCCTAAATCGGCGGGGTTATCAGCACTGGGTACGTGGCGCCAAGATACGTTACTAACGTTCTGTAGAATCAGGGTGATTCTATTTGCCACGTAGGTTTTCCATGTATGTGGGGTTTTTCTAGCCAAGCCAGCAAGCTAATCGTCTGTAGAGGAGCGACTTTGGTTTTAGCCACGAAAAGCTGAGTTGAGAATGAGTTTTCATCATATTGTACTCTGATATAGACGCATGCTGCATATGCTTTTTCTGAGGCATCTGAGAAACTGTGTATTTGGATACATTTATTTGGGGCGATTTGCACACATCGTGGAATACGTATATTGCTTATTCCTGGGAGACTTTCCCGGAAAGTGTTCCACTTATGAACAGATGCGGGTTTGAACTGTTCATCCCAGTCGGTACGTTCTAACGATAGCTGTTGGAGGAGAATTTTGGCTAGGATCATTATTGGCGAAAGCCATCCTGCGGGATCGAACAGCTTACTACGGCCGAGAGTATTTGCCATTTTGTGTGTGTCGTGGAATCCGGTATTGGGTCGTAAGAGTCAGTTAGAGCATTCCATCTTATTCCCAGAGTTTTAGTGGAGCTGGTGTCATGGAATTTAAGTAATTCCGCATCTAAGACATCAGAGGCTGGAATCGAATTGAGAATTTCAGCTCTGTTTGCAGTGATTTTTTTGAGTGGAAAGCCAGCCGATTTTAGAGCTTCAGCTTTAGAGAGATAGTTTGATTCACGGAAGCGAGAGTGGACTGTATATTGTGCCCCCCTGAGAGGACATCATCTACGGAAGTTTCTCGTAGAATTATGTCTTTGGCGAGCGGATGAGTTTCTTCGCAATCCTGAGCGAGTTGGTGGAGTGTACGGATTGCGAGATATGGAGCGCAGATTACACTGAAAGGGACGGTTTTCAACTTAAAATCTTGGAGTGGCTGGTGAGGAGCTTTCCACAAGAGAATTCTCTGAAAATCTTGATTATCTTCCTTGACGAGAATGTGGCGATACATTTTTTCTATATCGCCATTGAACACGAACTTTTAGACGCGCCAATTGAGAATTATTGATGTCAAGTCGTTTTGGAGAATCGGGCCTGGTTATAAAACATCATTCAAAGAGTTTCCTGAGTGCGATGTGTTCCTATAACCATGTCTATTTTTGAGGGATGGAGACAGTTAGGATCTGCGAGCTGGAGAGAGTATAATGCCTCTAAGCTGACTTTTGAGATTTTCTTATTGGAAAGAAAATGAGTGAGTTGTGGGAGCAAAATTGCGTTGGTGCTAATCTCTTTGCTTAAGTCTGAGAAGCAAAGAGTTACCTCGCAGATTTTGTTTACTTTTTGCAACACTGTGCCTCCCATTCCTGAGTTTCCATATCTTGCATTTTTTGTTGGGAGGCCTAACATTTTTTGAACTCGGGTTGCAAAAAATGTTTTTTTAGAGCCTTGGTAAATAAGTGCGCGAACTTTATGGCACTCCCCGGCGTGGTGAATGGGTACTAGTGCCGTTGGGAGTAGTGTTGTTTCACAGCTACTGGAGAAATGTGACGAGACCGTGTGGGTGGTTGAATCCTGGTGTTTCTGCGCCACTGCTTCAATCGATGCTTGCCTTGATGTCAATGCTTGTTAATCATTTATTTTATATGGGATTGTGGTTTGGGCTAGTGTATTTTGGGGTCTGAGGCCTGTTGCCCGAGATGCGTTCTGATGTGGTTGACAATGGAGGAGAGAGTGATGTCGTTTTTAGCAATAAAAGCATGAAAACTTGCTCTGACAATCACGTTTGAGATGTGAGTATGACAAACAATTCTCGCAATAATTGATTTCTTTTACGAATTTGAGTCGGTCTGCTACCGTAAGCTCTTTGAATTTCACGCAAAACATCATTGAGTGGTTTGAGTTACACAGCTTGCAAGAGACTTGCTGTAATTTTGAATGATGATTATTAGCGTTTAAATTATTTGTTCTGTTTTTATTTCAGAACGTGGAGCTGTGGATGGAGTTTTCGTTTGTCGACCTGGGTGTGAAGTTTGGTAGATGATTTCTGGGCTTACCTGGTCGGTAATTGTGGAGTCTCTCTACTACTTCGTATCTGGAAGTCAAACATTTTTCCATATCTGACCACAGTGGCAACTCTTTTCGAGAAGTAAGAGATTTCTCCGATAGGGACAGAGTTTCACTGGGCAGCTTTGAGGAGCAAATAAAAACAAGAATGGGGTCTCAATTAGAGGTTGGGATATCTTGTGCTGCCAGGGTACATAAACAATTGTTTATTGTAGCTCACCATTTTCAGAGTATATTTGCTGAAGGCTAAAGATGGACTTCAGCTGATTATCAACCAGTATTCTTCGGTTTTCGTACCGAGTTTTGAGGGCGTCCCATGCTAACTGAAAACTGTCTTCCGTTAGGGGGTATTGTTTTACAAATTGGCCTGCTCAGCCTCTCGTTTTCTACCGTAGCTGGTATAGTTTTTGAGCTTGAGTAAGTTTGGGATGATTGCCGTAGACTGCCGTAAACATATCCCTGAATGCCGGCCAGTCTTCGTATCCTCCGTGGAATATTTCTGTATCACAGGCTGGTAATTTGAGGTATACTTGTGATGAGTTAGAAGTATTTGGGGGATTTAGAGGATTTAGAGGCTGAGAAGTTTGAGGCGAGGGTCGCAGTAGTTGCATGGCGTCCATAATTTGTGACATGCAAATTTCATAGCTTTCAGAGCACTTTTGATATTTTTGCTCTACTGAATCTGTTAACTCCTGGTGGAATGGAGAGAGGGATACATTTTTGTAAGCATCTACGAGTGATTCCCATAGTCGCTCCAGTTGCTGAGTTTTTACCTTAAGAAGGGACTCAGTTTGGTCAGCTATCAGGGTTGCTGACCACTTTGAGTAAAAAGCCTCTAGTCTATTGCTTTCGAAAATGAAAGTATCGAGACTTGTGTCGGGTTGACCTGCGTCAAGAGTATCGTTTGCATTTTTACTCATATTAGATTTGTTTTAATGTTGGAAATATAATCGTTGTCTTAATTATTTTCCGGGTTATAAATTTTTGTGACACACTCTAATGCTTGTACACAGGAACTGGAATTTACAGCGAGATGAGAAAATCTGCAATTAGGTGGATCTTATTTATGTGTATTTATGTGTGTGCCAGTACTATAGTTATATTAGGGTGGGCCGTTGTTTATCTTCTTTTCGGAAAAATTAAGTAGGCGAAATATTTGCAGTTATGCAAATATTTTTAAATATTATTTAGATAAAGTCTCAGCGTAAATGTAATGTTGGGGTTTTATTAACACACCCTAGTGAGGGTGTTTGGTTTTACTTGTGTCTGTACTGCCTTAGCGCGTCTAAGTGCAGTTAAATGCTTTATATGTCCCTTTAAATATATATGTGGGGTATAAATTTATGTGTTGGGATTTTTAGAGTTGATATGCTGCCCTTTATATAAAAGGGATGCAATTTTTGAGTGCATAAGAGCATATATGTGCAATAGGAAATGTGCAGTTAAATTTTGTTTTTTTATGAGATCGTGTATATGAAATTAGTAGCGGTTTTCCTTTGAGCAAGAGAATTTTTCAATTGGGATTACGGGATTTATGTTTTTTATACTGAGTTGAGCAGAGCTCACAGTGTATATTAACTTTGATTGGATAACGGTTGGTTGTACAGGTATAAAGGAATCGAGATAGATATATACTTCCATATATCAAAATCATCAGGATCGAAAAAAAATTTGATTGAACCATGTCCGTCCTTCAGTCCGTCCGTCCGTTAAAACGAAACCTTGAGTAAATTTTGAGGTATCTTGATGAAATTTGGTACGTAGGTTCCTGAGCACTCATCTCAGATCGCTATTTAAAATGAACAATATCGGACTATAACCACGCCCGCTTTTTCTATATCGAAAATTTCGAAAAACCGAAAAAGTGCGATAAATCTTTACCAAAGACGGATAAAGCGATGAAACTTGGTAGGTGGGTTGAACTTATAACGCAGAATAGAAAATTAGTAAAATTTTTAACAACGGGCATGGCACCGCCCACTTTTAAAAGAAGGTAATTTTAAATTTTGCAAGCTGTAATTTGGCAGTCGTTGAAGATATCATGATGAAATTTGGCAGGAACGTTACTCCTATTACTATAAATATGCTTAATAAAAATTAGCAAAATCGGAGAACGACCACGCCCACTTTAAAAAAAAATTTTTTTTTAAGTCAAATTTTAACAAAAAATTTGATATATTTACAGGATATTAGTCAATTATGTCAACATTCAACTCCAGTAATGATATGGTGCAACAAAATGCAAAAATAAAAGAAAGTTTCAAAATGGGCGTGGCTCCGCCCTTTTTCATTTAATTTGTCTAGGATAAAAAACTTTGTAAAAAAACTTTGTAAAATGGGTGTGACACCTACCATATTAAGTAGAATGAAATGAAAAAGTTCTGCAGGGCGAAATAAAAAACCCTTGAAATTTTGGCAGGAATACTGCTCGTGGTATTATATATATAAATCGATATCTGGAAAATGCCTTCACATACACAACTACCACCACTCCCTTTTAAAAGCCTCATTAATACCTTTAATTTGATACCCATATCGTACAAACACATTCTAGAGTCACCCCTGGTCCACCTTTATGGCGATATCTCGAAAAGGCGTCCACGTATAGAACTAAGTCCCATGCCCTTTTAAAATACTCATTAACACCTTTCATTTGATTCCCATATCGTAGAAACATATTCTAGAGTCACCCCTGGTCCACCTTTATGGCGATATCTCGAAAAGGCGACCACATATAGAACTAAGACCCACTCCCTTTAAAAAGACCCATTAACACCATTCATTTGATGAAATGTCTACAGTCACCCTGGTCCACCTTTATGGCGATTTCTCGAAAAGAAATCAACCTCTAGAACTAAGGCCCACTCCCTTTTAAAATACTCACTAATACCTTTCTTCTGATACCCATATTGTACAAACGCATTCTAGAGTCACCCCTGGTCCACCATTATGTCGATATCTCGAAAAAGCGACTACCTATACAACTACCACCACTCCCTTTTGAAACCCCCATTAATACCTTTAATTTGATACCGATATCGTACAAACACATTCTAGAGTCACCCCTGGTCCACCTTTATGGCTATTTCTCGAAAAGGCGTCCACCTATAGAACTAAAGCCCATTCCCTTTTAAAATGCTCATTAATCCCTTTCATTTGATACCCATATCGTATAAACAAATTCTAGGGTCACCCCTGGCCAACCTTTATGGCGATATCTCGAAACGGCGTCCACCTATGGAACTAAGGATCACTCGCTTTTAAAATACTCATTAACACCTTTCATTTGATACCTCTATCGTAAAAACAAATTCCAGAGTCACCCCTGGTCCACCTTTATGCCGATATCTCGAAAAGGCTATACAACTACCACCACTCCCTTTTAAAACCCTCATTAATACCTTTAATTTGATACCCATATCGTACAAACACATTCTGGAGTCACCCTTGGTCCACCGTTATGTCGATATCTTGAAAAGGCGTCCATCTATAGAACTAAGGCCCACTCCCTTATAAAATACTCATTAACACCTATCGTTTGATACCCATATTGTACAAACGCATTCAAGAGTCACCCTTGGTCCACTTTTATGCCGGTATATCGAAAAGGCGACCACCTATACAACTACCACCGCTCCCTTTTAAAACTCTAATTAATACCTTTAATTTGATACCTATATCGTACAAACACATTCTAGAGTCACCCCTGGTCCACCTTTATGGCAATATCTCGAAAATACGTCCACCTATAGAACTAAGCCCTACGCCCTTTTAAAATACTTATTAACACCTTTCGTTTGATACCCATATTGTACAAACACATTCTAGAGTCACCCCCGGTTCACCTTTATGGCGATATCTCGAAAAGGCGTCCACCTATAGAACTAAGGCCCACTCCCTTTTAAAATACTCATTAGCACTTTTCGTTTGAT